>NW_028135748.1:0-279000 GCF_964662115.1 Mustela nivalis | reverse complement strand
TGACATACCCACCCATGCACAAGTTTCCTTGTGGAGATGAGATTTGTTCTGAGGGGTGCCTCAGGAAACCCCCTATGCTGGTATTGGAATACAGGCTTTTGAGGAGACATGCCTGTAAACCAAAACAATGGATCCGATTATGGCCTAGGGTCCTGTCTGGTTCAATCTTCTTCTCTGGTGATATCCATCTATGGAATGAGTGGAGGGAGATGCTCACCTGGTGTCACACCGCCCTTGTTTGTCCCTGGAGACCTACACTATTGGGATGGCCTCGGGGATTTTGGAGAGTTTTCTTAATTGGTGAGATTTTGGACAATGGAATGGGCAGAATTCCCATGGATTGGGTAGGCACAGTCCTAATGTGTGGCTCCAGGGGCCCCAGCCTGGAGGGTGTGCGGCCCAGGACTTTGAGGACAGAAGTCTGAAAACACAAACTCAGCTAAGGTTTTGGGACGTAGGTATGGGAGGCCCAATCTACAAACCATGAGAAGTACCCCTCAGGATATGAAGAAAGAGCGAGTCTGAGGCACTTGCTCAGGCTTTTGTCTCTGGATTTTGTATCAACAATGGCTGTAGAATGTGGGGAGGCCTCATGGGATATGGACGAATCTTCCTCTCTGTGGATTTGGCCCGGTCCCAATAGTTTTTCTTCAATTGTCGGATGGAGGTCTCCTTTCAGGTTTATTACCTCAGGTGTCCGAACAAAATAGGAATTCCAAAGCAGAGCCCTGGGGAAGAGTGAAGGGACAACCCAAACTATGGTTAAAAATTGGGGCCTAGGTGCATGGCAGGCCCAATATGCTGTCTCTTCATCCAGCCACTGAGAGGCCTTACTTGAGGACTGGGCTCATGCTGAGGGTCACAATGTGTGTTTGTGACCAATGTGGCCTGCGAGCATGGGCGGGGCCTCATGGGCCACACTGGTTTCAACTACACTGGACTTTGGACAACCTGCCAAACACAAGGTCTCTGGCCATGGGGAATGTGTTCTGATATCTGCATCATTTTCAACCCTGGGCAGTGGTTGGAGATAAGGTCTAGGTTCTGAAGCCTGAAAACCGAAGTTGGAAGAGATGACGACCTAAGGCCATGGCGGGTCTGATATGCTCAGTGTGCGGTCAGCTGCCTGGGTGTTGGTCAGGAGGTTCGGGCTCAGGTTGTGTCAGTCAGTGCATTAGTCCCAGGTTAGACTATATGATTTGGGTACAGTCGAGTGCCGTATAGGTTTATCCTCATTTGAGGTGCCTGGGGAGCTCAATAGGCAAGATATTTTTTCTAGAGGGCAGGCAGAGTGCTGCACTTTGGTTCCAGAATTGCCAAACTTGAGGGCTTCTGGGCCAGGAGTGTGAGGACAGAAGTCTGAGAACACAAGCTAGACTTGGGCTTCAGGCCGAGGGCACGGCAGGTACCTCCTGCAGATCTGAACCTATATTTCATGCATCTGAAGTCACGGCGAGGATCAGACGTTGGCTCGGGTTGGAGTTTCTGTGCATGACTGCCCCTTCATGAACGGAGCGGAATCTCAAGGCCATGGAGGTTTTCCCACGTTGGGAGTTGTGGAATGCCCCCTTCAAGGATTCCTTCTGCGGGACAATTGAGACCTGTTGGTCAGCTCCAGGACATCCCATATGGAATGACTCCAGAGCACCGTTCGAGGATCGATGCCAAAGAATCCCGCCTCGCATTCCAATTTTCTCCTAGCAACAAGACAGTTGAGTTTTGATGGCTCTGCGGGAGCAATCGGGGCGGCTGTGTTGAAATGGACTTTCCCGAGGTTGGGGCCTAATGTGTGTTTATTTGTCCATGAGGGCCTTGGAATGGGGCGGTGACACCGGGACCCTGAAGTATTCTCCTAAGCTTTTGACATAGGTCCCATACACAAGTATCCTTGTGGAAACGAGATTTGTTCTGATGGGTGCCTCAGGAAACCCCCTATGCTGGTCTTGGAATCCAGGCTTTTAAGGAGACATGTCTGTAAACCAAAGCAATGGATCCGAATATGGCCTAGGGTCCTGTCTGGTTCCATCTTCTTCTCTGGGGACATCCATTTATGATATGAGTGGAGGTAGATGCTCAGCTGGTGTCAGACCGACCTTGTTTGTCCCCGGAGACCTACACTATTGGGATGGCCTCGGGGACTTTGGAGAGTTCTCCTAATTTGTACGATTTTGGCTAATGGAATGGGCAGAATGCCCATGGATTGGGTAGGCACAGTCCTAATGTGTGGCTCCAGGGGCCCCAGCCTGTAGGGTGTGTGGCCCAGGAATCTGAGGACAGAAGTCTGAAAACACAAACTCAGCTTAGGTTGGGAACGTAGGTATGGCAGGGCCAATCTACAAACCATGAGAAGCACTCTTCAGGATATGAAGAAAGAGCGAGTCTGAGGCGCTTGCTCAGGCTTTTGTCTCTGGATTTTGTATCAAAGATGGGCGTGGAACGTGGGGAGGCCTCATGGGCCATGGACGAATCTTCCTCTCTGTGGATTTGGCCCGGTCCCAATTTCTTTCCGTCAATCTGTGGGATGGGAGGTCTCCTCTCAGGTTTGTTACCTCAGGTGTCCCAACCAAACAGGAATTCCAAAGCAGAGCCCTGGGGAAGAGTGAAGGGACAACCCAAACGATGGTTATAAATTGGGGCCTAGGGGCATGGCAGACCCAATATGCTGTCTCTTCATCCAGCCACTGAGTGGCCTTACTTAAAGACTGGGCACAGGCTGAGGGTCAGCATGTGTGTTTGTGACCAATGTGGCCCGCGAGCATGGGCGGGGCCTCATGGGCCACACTGGTTTCAACTACACTGAACTTTGGATAACATGCCAATCACAAGGTCTCTTGCCATGGGGAAGGAGCGCTGATTTCTGCATCATTTGCAACCCTGGGCAGTGTTTGGAGATAAGGTCTACGTTCTGAAGCCTGAAAACCGCAGTTGGGAAGAGATGACGACCTAAGGCCATGGCGGGTCTGATGTGCTCAGTGTGCGGTCAGCTGCCTGGGTGTTGGTTCCGGAGGTTCGGGTTCAGGTTGTGTCAGACAGTGAATTAGTACCCAGGTTAGACTATATAATTCAGGTACAGTCGAGAGCCGTGTAGGTTTATCCTCATTTGAGGTGCCTGGGCTACTCATTAGGCAATATATTTTTTCTAGAGGCAGGCAGAGTGCTGCATTGTGGGTCCGGTATTGCCAAACATGACAGATTCTGGACCAGGAGTGTGAGGACAAGTCTGAGAACAGAAGCTAGACTTGGGCTTCAGGCCGAGGGCACGGCTGGTACCCCCTGCAGATCTGAACGAATATCTCATGCTTCTGAAGTCACGGCGAGGATCAGACGTTGGCTCGGGTTGGAGTTTCTGTGCATGACTGCCCCTTCAAGAACGGAGCGGAATCTCAAGGCCATGGAGGTTTTCCCACGTTGCGAGTTGTGGGATGCCCCCTTCAAGGATTCCTTCTGCGGGACAATTGAGACCTGTTGGGCAGCTCCAGGATATCCCATATGGAAGGATACCAGAGCACCGTTCGGGGTGGATGCCTGGGAAGCGGGCCTCGCATTCCAAATGTCTCCTAGCAACAAGACAGTTGAGATCGGATAGCTCTGCGGGAGCAACCGGCGTGGCTGAGTTGAAATGGACTTTTAGGGTCGGGCCCATTGTGTGTTTGTGTCCATGAGGGCCTTGGAATGGGGCGTTGGCACCGGGACCCTGAAGTATTCTCCTAAGCTTTTGACATACCACCCATGCACAAGTTTCCTTGTGGAGATGAGATTTGTTCTGAGGGGTGCCTCAGGAAACCCCCTATGCTGGTATTGGAATACAGGCTTTTGAGGAGACATGCCTGTAAACCAAAACAATGGATCCGATTATGGCCTAGGGTCCTGTCTGGTTCAATCTTCTTCTCTGGTGATATCCATCTATGGAATGAGTGGAGGGAGATGCTCACCTGGTGTCACACCGCCCTTGTTTGTCCCTGGAGACCTACACTATTGGGATGGCCTCGGGGATTTTGGAGAGTTTTCTTAATTGGTGAGATTTTGGACAATGGAATGGGCAGAATTCCCATGGATTGGGTAGGCACAGTCCTAATGTGTGGCTCCAGGGGCCCCAGCCTGGAGGGTGTGCGGCCCAGGACTTTGAGGACAGAAGTCTGAAAACACAAACTCAGCTAAGGTTTTGGGACGTAGGTATGGGAGGCCCAATCTACAAACCATGAGAAGTACCCCTCAGGATATGAAGAAAGAGCGAGTCTGAGGCACTTGCTCAGGCTTTTGTCTCTGGATTTTGTATCAACAATGGCTGTAGAATGTGGGGAGGCCTCATGGGATATGGACGAATCTTCCTCTCTGTGGATTTGGCCCGGTCCCAATAGTTTTTCTTCAATTGTCGGATGGGAGGTCTCCTTTCAGGTTTATTACCTCAGGTGTCCGAACAAAATAGGAATTCCAAAGCAGAGCCCTGGGGAAGAGTGAAGGGACAACCCAAACTATGGTTAAAAATTGGGGCCTAGGTGCATGGCAGGCCCAATATGCTGTCTCTTCATCCAGCCACTGAGAGGCCTTACTTGAGGACTGGGCTCATGCTGAGGGTCACAATGTGTGTTTGTGACCAATGTGGCCTGCGAGCATGGGCGGGGCCTCATGGGCCACACTGGTTTCAACTACACTGGACTTTGGACAACCTGCCAAACACAAGGTCTCTGGCCATGGGGAATGTGTTCTGATATCTGCATCATTTTCAACCCTGGGCAGTGGTTGGAGATAAGGTCTAGGTTCTGAAGCCTGAAAAACCGAAGTTGGGAAGAGATGACGACCTAAGGCCATGGCGGGTCTGATATGCTCAGTGTGCGGTCAGCTGCCTGGGTGTTGGTCAGGAGGTTCGGGCTCAGGTTGTGTCAGTCAGTGCATTAGTCCCAGGTTAGACTATATGATTTGGGTACAGTCGAGTGCCGTATAGGTTTATCCTCATTTGAGGTGCCTGGGGAGCTCAATAGGCAAGATATTTTTTCTAGAGGGCAGGCAGAGTGCTGCACTTTGGTTCCAGAATTGCCAAACTTGAGGGCTTCTGGGCCAGGAGTGTGAGGACAGAAGTCTGAGAACACAAGCTAGACTTGGGCTTCAGGCCGAGGGCACGGCAGGTACCTCCTGCAGATCTGAACCAATATTTCATGCATCTGAAGTCACGGCGAGGATCAGACGTTCGCTCGGGTTGGAGTTTCTGTGCATGACTGCCCCTTCATGAACGGAGCGGAATCTCAAGGCCATGGAGGTTTTCCCACGTTGGGAGTTGTGGAATGCCCCCTTCAAGGATTCCTTCTGCGGGACAATTGAGACCTGTTGGTCAGCTCCAGGACATCCCATATGGAATGACTCCAGAGCACCGTTCGAGGATCGATGCCAAAGAATCCCGCCTCGCATTCCAATTTTCTCCTAGCAACAAGACAGTTGAGTTTTGATGGCTCTGCGGGAGCAATCGGGGCGGCTGTGTTGAAATGGACTTTCCCGAGGTTGGGGCCTAATGTGTGTTTATTTGTCCATGAGGGCCTTGGAATGGGGCGGTGACACCGGGACCCTGAAGTATTCTCCTAAGCTTTTGACATAGGTCCCATACACAAGTATCCTTGTGGAAACGAGATTTGTTCTGATGGGTGCCTCAGGAAACCCCCTATGCTGGTCTTGGAATCCAGGCTTTTAAGGAGACATGTCTGTAAACCAAAGCAATGGATCCGAATATGGCCTAGGGTCCTGTCTGGTTCCATCTTCTTCTCTGGGGACATCCATTTATGATATGAGTGGAGGTAGATGCTCAGCTGGTGTCAGACCGACCTTGTTTGTCCCCGGAGACCTACACTATTGGGATGGCCTCGGGGACTTTGGAGAGTTCTCCTAATTTGTACGATTTTGGATAATGGAATGGGCAGAATGCCCATGGATTGGGTAGGCACAGTCCTAATGTGTGGCTCCAGGGGCCCCAGCCTGTAGGGTGTGTGGCCCAGGAATCTGAGGACAGAAGTCTGAAAACACAAACTCAGCTTAGGTTGGGAACGTAGGTATGGCAGGGCCAATCTACAAACCATGAGAAGCACTCTTCAGGATATGAAGAAAGAGCGAGTCTGAGGCGCTTGCTCAGGCTTTTGTCTCTGGATTTTGTATCAAAGATGGGCGTGGAACGTGGGGAGGCCTCATGGGCCATGGACGAATCTTCCTCTCTGTGGATTTGGCCCGGTCCCAATTTCTTTCCGTCAATCTGTGGGATGGGAGGTCTCCTCTCAGGTTTGTTACCTCAGGTGTCCCAACCAAAGAGGAATTCCAAAGCAGAGCCCTGGGGAAGAGTGAAGGGACAACCCAAACGATGGTTATAAATTGGGGCCTAGGGGCATGGCAGACCCAATATGCTGTCTCTTCATCCAGCCACTGAGTGGCCTTACTTAAAGACTGGGCACAGGCTGAGGGTCAGCATGATGACACTCAGCCTGTGTGTTTGTGACCAATGTGGCCCGCGAGCATGGGCGGGGCCTCATGGGCCACACTGGTTTCAACTACACTGAACTTTGGATAACATGCCAATCACAAGGTCTCTTGCCATGGGGAAGGAGCGCTGATTTCTGCATCATTTGCAACCCTGGGCAGTGTTTGGAGATAAGGTCTACGTTCTGAAGCCTGAAAACCGCAGTTGGGAAGAGATGACGACCTAAGGCCATGGCGGGTCTGATGTGCTCAGTGTGCGGTCAGCTGCCTGGGTGTTGGTCCGGAGGTTCGGGTTCAGGTTGTGTCAGACAGTGAATTAGTACCCAGGTTAGACTATATAATTCAGGTACAGTCGAGAGCCGTGTAGGTTTATCCTCATTTGAGGTGCCTGGGCTACTCATTAGGCAATATATTTTTTCTAGAGGCAGGCAGAGTGCTGCATTGTGGGTCCGGTATTGCCAAACATGACGGATTCTGGACCAGGAGTGTGAGGACAAGTCTGAGAACAGAAGCTAGACTTGGGCTTCAGGCCGAGGGCACGGCTGGTACCCCCTGCAGATCTGAACGAATATCTCATGCTTCTGAAGTCACGGCGAGGATCAGACGTTGGCTCGGGTTGGAGTTTCTGTGCATGACTGCCCCTTCAAGAACGGAGCGGAATCTCAAGGCCATGGAGGTTTTCCCACGTTGGGAGTTGTGGGATGCCCCCTTCAAGGATTCCTTCTGCGGGACAATTGAGACCTGTTGGGCAGCTCCAGGATATCCCATATGGAAGGATACCAGAGCACCGTTCGGGGTGGATGCCTGGGAAGCGGGCCTCGCATTCCAAATGTCTCCTAGCAACAAGACAGTTGAGATCGGATAGCTCTGCGGGAGCAACCGGCGTGGCTGAGTTGAAATGGACTTTTAGGGTCGGGCCCATTGTGTGTTTGTGTCCATGAGGGCCTTGGAATGGGGCGTTGGCACCGGGACCCTGAAGTATTCTCCTAAGCTTTTGACATACCACCCATGCACAAGTTTCCTTGTGGAGATGAGATTTGTTCTGAGGGGTGCCTCAGGAAACCCCCTATGCTGGTATTGGAATACAGGCTTTTGAGGAGACATGCCTGTAAACCAAAACAATGGATCCGATTATGGCCTAGGGTCCTGTCTGGTTCAATCTTCTTCTCTGGTGATATCCATCTATGGAATGAGTGGAGGGAGATGCTCACCTGGTGTCACACCGCCCTTGTTTGTCCCTGGAGACCTACACTATTGGGATGGCCTCGGGGATTTTGGAGAGTTTTCTTAATTGGTGAGATTTTGGACAATGGAATGGGCAGAATTCCCATGGATTGGGTAGGCACAGTCCTAATGTGTGGCTCCAGGGGCCCCAGCCTGGAGGGTGTGCGGCCCAGGACTTTGAGGACAGAAGTCTGAAAACACAAACTCAGCTAAGGTTTTGGGACGTAGGTATGGGAGGCCCAATCTACAAACCATGAGAAGTACCCCTCAGGATATGAAGAAAGAGCGAGTCTGAGGCACTTGCTCAGGCTTTTGTCTCTGGATTTTGTATCAACAATGGCTGTAGAATGTGGGGAGGCCTCATGGGATATGGACGAATCTTCCTCTCTGTGGATTTGGCCCGGTCCCAATAGTTTTTCTTCAATTGTCGGATGGGAGGTCTCCTTTCAGGTTTATTACCTCAGGTGTCCGAACAAAATAGGAATTCCAAAGCAGAGCCCTGGGGAAGAGTGAAGGGACAACCCAAACTATGGTTAAAAATTGGGGCCTAGGTGCATGGCAGGCCCAATATGCTGTCTCTTCATCCAGCCACTGAGAGGCCTTACTTGAGGACTGGGCTCATGCTGAGGGTCACAATGTGTGTTTGTGACCAATGTGGCCTGCGAGCATGGGCGGGGCCTCATGGGCCACACTGGTTTCAACTACACTGGACTTTGGACAACCTGCCAAACACAAGGTCTCTGGCCATGGGGAATGTGTTCTGATATCTGCATCATTTTCAACCCTGGGCAGTGGTTGGAGATAAGGTCTAGGTTCTGAAGCCTGAAAAACCGAAGTTGGGAAGAGATGACGACCTAAGGCCATGGCGGGTCTGATATGCTCAGTGTGCGGTCAGCTGCCTGGGTGTTGGTCAGGAGGTTCGGGCTCAGGTTGTGTCAGTCAGTGCATTAGTCCCAGGTTAGACTATATGATTTGGGTACAGTCGAGTGCCGTATAGGTTTATCCTCATTTGAGGTGCCTGGGGAGCTCAATAGGCAAGATATTTTTTCTAGAGGGCAGGCAGAGTGCTGCACTTTGGTTCCAGAATTGCCAAACTTGAGGGCTTCTGGGCCAGGAGTGTGAGGACAGAAGTCTGAGAACACAAGCTAGACTTGGGCTTCAGGCCGAGGGCACGGCAGGTACCTCCTGCAGATCTGAACCTATATTTCATGCATCTGAAGTCACGGCGAGGATCAGACGTTCGCTCGGGTTGGAGTTTCTGTGCATGACTGCCCCTTCATGAACGGAGCGGAATCTCAAGGCCATGGAGGTTTTCCCACGTTGGGAGTTGTGGAATGCCCCCTTCAAGGATTCCTTCTGCGGGACAATTGAGACCTGTTGGTCAGCTCCAGGACATCCCATATGGAATGACTCCAGAGCACCGTTCGAGGATCGATGCCAAAGAATCCCGCCTCGCATTCCAATTTTCTCCTAGCAACAAGACAGTTGAGTTTTGATGGCTCTGCGGGAGCAATCGGGGCGGCTGTGTTGAAATGGACTTTCCCGAGGTTGGGGCCTAATGTGTGTTTATTTGTCCATGAGGGCCTTGGAATGGGGCGGTGACACCGGGACCCTGAAGTATTCTCCTAAGCTTTTGACATAGGTCCCATACACAAGTATCCTTGTGGAAACGAGATTTGTTCTGATGGGTGCCTCAGGAAACCCCCTATGCTGGTCTTGGAATCCAGGCTTTTAAGGAGACATGTCTGTAAACCAAAGCAATGGATCCGAATATGGCCTAGGGTCCTGTCTGGTTCCATCTTCTTCTCTGGGGACATCCATTTATGATATGAGTGGAGGTAGATGCTCAGCTGGTGTCAGACCGACCTTGTTTGTCCCCGGAGACCTACACTATTGGGATGGCCTCGGGGACTTTGGAGAGTTCTCCTAATTTGTACGATTTTGGCTAATGGAATGGGCAGAATGCCCATGGATTGGGTAGGCACAGTCCTAATGTGTGGCTCCAGGGGCCCCAGCCTGTAGGGTGTGTGGCCCAGGAATCTGAGGACAGAAGTCTGAAAACACAAACTCAGCTTAGGTTGGGAACGTAGGTATGGCAGGGCCAATCTACAAACCATGAGAAGCACTCTTCAGGATATGAAGAAAGAGCGAGTCTGAGGCGCTTGCTCAGGCTTTTGTCTCTGGATTTTGTATCAAAGATGGGCGTGGAACGTGGGGAGGCCTCATGGGCCATGGACGAATCTTCCTCTCTGTGGATTTGGCCCGGTCCCAATTTCTTTCCGTCAATCTGTGGGATGGGAGGTCTCCTCTCAGGTTTGTTACCTCAGGTGTCCCAACCAAACAGGAATTCCAAAGCAGAGCCCTGGGGAAGAGTGAAGGGACAACCCAAACGATGGTTATAAATTGGGGCCTAGGGGCATGGCAGACCCAATATGCTGTCTCTTCATCCAGCCACTGAGTGGCCTTACTTAAAGACTGGGCACAGGCTGAGGGTCAGCATGTGTGTTTGTGACCAATGTGGCCCGCGAGCATGGGCGGGGCCTCATGGGCCACACTGGTTTCAACTACACTGAACTTTGGATAACATGCCAATCACAAGGTCTCTTGCCATGGGGAAGGAGCGCTGATTTCTGCATCATTTGCAACCCTGGGCAGTGTTTGGAGATAAGGTCTACGTTCTGAAGCCTGAAAACCGCAGTTGGGAAGAGATGACGACCTAAGGCCATGGCGGGTCTGATGTGCTCAGTGTGCGGTCAGCTGCCTGGGTGTTGGTTCCGGAGGTTCGGGTTCAGGTTGTGTCAGACAGTGAATTAGTACCCAGGTTAGACTATATAATTCAGGTACAGTCGAGAGCCGTGTAGGTTTATCCTCATTTGAGGTGCCTGGGCTACTCATTAGGCAATATATTTTTTCTAGAGGCAGGCAGAGTGCTGCATTGTGGGTCCGGTATTGCCAAACATGACAGATTCTGGACCAGGAGTGTGAGGACAAGTCTGAGAACAGAAGCTAGACTTGGGCTTCAGGCCGAGGGCACGGCTGGTACCCCCTGCAGATCTGAACGAATATCTCATGCTTCTGAAGTCACGGCGAGGATCAGACGTTGGCTCGGGTTGGAGTTTCTGTGCATGACTGCCCCTTCAAGAACGGAGCGGAATCTCAAGGCCATGGAGGTTTTCCCACGTTGCGAGTTGTGGGATGCCCCCTTCAAGGATTCCTTCTGCGGGACAATTGAGACCTGTTGGGCAGCTCCAGGATATCCCATATGGAAGGATACCAGAGCACCGTTCGGGGTGGATGCCTGGGAAGCGGGCCTCGCATTCCAAATGTCTCCTAGCAACAAGACAGTTGAGATCGGATAGCTCTGCGGGAGCAACCGGCGTGGCTGAGTTGAAATGGACTTTTAGGGTCGGGCCCATTGTGTGTTTGTGTCCATGAGGGCCTTGGAATGGGGCGTTGGCACCGGGACCCTGAAGTATTCTCCTAAGCTTTTGACATACCACCCATGCACAAGTTTCCTTGTGGAGATGAGATTTGTTCTGAGGGGTGCCTCAGGAAACCCCCTATGCTGGTATTGGAATACAGGCTTTTGAGGAGACATGCCTGTAAACCAAAACAATGGATCCGATTATGGCCTAGGGTCCTGTCTGGTTCAATCTTCTTCTCTGGTGATATCCATCTATGGAATGAGTGGAGGGAGATGCTCACCTGGTGTCACACCGCCCTTGTTTGTCCCTGGAGACCTACACTATTGGGATGGCCTCGGGGATTTTGGAGAGTTTTCTTAATTGCTGAGATTTTGGACAATGGAATGGGCAGAATTCCCATGGATTGGGTAGGCACAGTCCTAATGTGTGGCTCCAGGGGCCCCAGCCTGGAGGGTGTGCGGCCCAGGACTTTGAGGACAGAAGTCTGAAAACACAAACTCAGCTAAGGTTTTGGGACGTAGGTATGGGAGGCCCAATCTACAAACCATGAGAAGTACCCCTCAGGATATGAAGAAAGAGCGAGTCTGAGGCACTTGCTCAGGCTTTTGTCTCTGGATTTTGTATCAACAATGGCTGTAGAATGTGGGGAGGCCTCATGGGATATGGACGAATCTTCCTCTCTGTGGATTTGGCCCGATCCCAATAGTTTTTCTTCAATTGTCGGATGGGAGGTCTCCTTTCAGGTTTATTACCTCAGGTGTCCGAACAAAATAGGAATTCCAAAGCAGAGCCCTGGGGAAGAGTGAAGGGACAACCCAAACTATGGTTAAAAATTGGGGCCTAGGTGCATGGCAGGCCCAATATGCTGTCTCTTCATCCAGCCACTGAGAGGCCTTACTTGAGGACTGGGCTCATGCTGAGGGTCACAATGTGTGTTTGTGACCAATGTGGCCTGCGAGCATGGGCGGGGCCTCATGGGCCACACTGGTTTCAACTACACTGGACTTTGGACAACCTGCCAAACACAAGGTCTCTGGCCATGGGGAATGTGTTCTGATATCTGCATCATTTTCAACCCTGGGCAGTGGTTGGAGATAAGGTCTAGGTTCTGAAGCCTGAAAAACCGAAGTTGGGAAGAGATGACGACCTAAGGCCATGGCGGGTCTGATATGCTCAGTGTGCGGTCAGCTGCCTGGGTGTTGGTCAGGAGGTTCGGGCTCAGGTTGTGTCAGTCAGTGCATTAGTCCCAGGTTAGACTATATGATTTGGGTACAGTCGAGTGCCGTATAGGTTTATCCTCATTTGAGGTGCCTGGGGAGCTCAATAGGCAAGATATTTTTTCTAGAGGGCAGGCAGAGTGCTGCACTTTGGTTCCAGAATTGCCAAACTTGAGGGCTTCTGGGCCAGGAGTGTGAGGACAGAAGTCTGAGAACACAAGCTAGACTTGGGCTTCAGGCCGAGGGCACGGCAGGTACCTCCTGCAGATCTGAACCAATATTTCATGCATCTGAAGTCACGGCGAGGATCAGACGTTGGCTCGGGTTGGAGTTTCTGTGCATGACTGCCCCTTCATGAACGGAGCGGAATCTCAAGGCCATGGAGGTTTTCCCACGTTGGGAGTTGTGGAATGCCCCCTTCAAGGATTCCTTCTGCGGGACAATTGAGACCTGTTGGTCAGCTCCAGGACATCCCATATGGAATGACTCCAGAGCACCGTTCGAGGATCGATGCCAAAGAATCCCGCCTCGCATTCCAATTTTCTCCTAGCAACAAGACAGTTGAGTTTTGATGGCTCTGCGGGAGCAATCGGGGCGGCTGTGTTGAAATGGACTTTCCCGAGGTTGGGGCCTAATGTGTGTTTATTTGTCCATGAGGGCCTTGGAATGGGGCGGTGACACCGGGACCCTGAAGTATTCTCCTAAGCTTTTGACATAGGTCCCATACACAAGTATCCTTGTGGAAACGAGATTTGTTCTGATGGGTGCCTCAGGAAACCCCCTATGCTGGTCTTGGAATCCAGGCTTTTAAGGAGACATGTCTGTAAACCAAAGCAATGGATCCGAATATGGCCTAGGGTCCTGTCTGGTTCCATCTTCTTCTCTGGGGACATCCATTTATGATATGAGTGGAGGTAGATGCTCAGCTGGTGTCAGACCGACCTTGTTTGTCCCCGGAGACCTACACTATTGGGATGGCCTCGGGGACTTTGGAGAGTTCTCCTAATTTGTACGATTTTGGATAATGGAATGGGCAGAATGCCCATGGATTGGGTAGGCACAGTCCTAATGTGTGGCTCCAGGGGCCCCAGCCTGTAGGGTGTGTGGCCCAGGAATCTGAGGACAGAAGTCTGAAAACACAAACTCAGCTTAGGTTGGGAACGTAGGTATGGCAGGGCCAATCTACAAACCATGAGAAGCACTCTTCAGGATATGAAGAAAGAGCGAGTCTGAGGCGCTTGCTCAGGCTTTTGTCTCTGGATTTTGTATCAAAGATGGGCGTGGAACGTGGGGAGGCCTCATGGGCCATGGACGAATCTTCCTCTCTGTGGATTTGGCCCGGTCCCAATTTCTTTCCGTCAATCTGTGGGATGGGAGGTCTCCTCTCAGGTTTGTTACCTCAGGTGTCCCAACCAAAGAGGAATTCCAAAGCAGAGCCCTGGGGAAGAGTGAAGGGACAACCCAAACGATGGTTATAAATTGGGGCCTAGGGGCATGGCAGACCCAATATGCTGTCTCTTCATCCAGCCACTGAGTGGCCTTACTTAAAGACTGGGCACAGGCTGAGGGTCAGCATGCTGACACTCAGCATGTGTGTTTGTGACCAATGTGGCCCGCGAGCATGGGCGGGGCCTCATGGGCCACACTGGTTTCAACTACACTGAACTTTGGATAACATGCCAATCACAAGGTCTCTTGCCATGGGGAAGGAGCTCTGATTTCTGCATCATTTGCAACCCTGGGCAGTGTTTGGAGATAAGGTCTACGTTCTGAATCCTGAAAACCACAGTTGGGAAGAGATGACGACCTAAGGCCATGGCGGGTCTGATGTGCTCAGTGTGCGGTCAGCTGCCTGGGTGTTGGTCCGGAGGTTCGGGTTCAGGTTGTGTCAGACAGTGAATTAGTACCCAGGTTAGACTATATAATTCAGGTACAGTCGAGAGCCGTGTAGGTTTATCCTCATTTGAGGTGCCTGGGCTACTCATTAGGCAATATATTTTTTCTAGAGGCAGGCAGAGTGCTGCATTGTGGGTCCGGTATTGCCAAACATGAGGGATTCTGGACCAGGAGTGTGAGGACAAGTCTGAGAACAGAAGCTAGACTTGGGCTTCAGGCCGAGGGCACGGCTGGTACCCCCTGCAGATCTGAACGAATATCTCATGCTTCTGAAGTCACGGCGAGGATCAGACGTTGGTTCGGGTTGGAGTTTCTGTGCATGACTGCCCCTTCAAGAACGGAGCGGAATCTCAAGGCCATGGAGGTTTTCCCACGTTGGGAGTTGTGGGATGCCCCCTTCAAGGATTCCTTCTGCGGGACAATTGAGACCTGTTGGGCAGCTCCAGGATATCCCATATGGAAGGATACCAGAGCACCGTTCGGGGTGGATGCCTGGGAAGCGGGCCTCGCATTCCAAATGTCTCCTAGCAACAAGACAGTTGAGATCGGATAGCTCTGCGGGAGCAACCGGCGTGGCTGAGTTGAAATGGACTTTTAGGGTCGGGCCCATTGTGTGTTTGTGTCCATGAGGGCCTTGGAATGGGGCGTTGGCACCGGGACCCTGAAGTATTCTCCTAAGCTTTTGACATACCTCCCATGCACAAGTTTCCTTGTGGAGATGAGTTTTGTTCTGAGGGGTGCCTCAGGAAACCCCCTATGCTGGTATTGGAATACAGGCTTTTGAGGAGACATGCCTGTAAACCAAAACAATGGATCCGATTATGGCCTAGGGTCCTGTCTGGTTCAATCTTCTTCTCTGGTGATATCCATCTATGGAATGAGTGGAGGGAGATGCTCACCTGGTGTCACACCGCCCTTGTTTGTCCCTGGAGACCTACACTATTGGGATGGCCTCGGGGACTTTGGAGAGTTTTCTTAATTGGTGAGATTTTGGACAATGGAATGGGCAGAATTCCCATGGATTGGGTAGGCACAGTCCTAATGTGTGGCTCCAGGGGCCCCAGCCTGGAGGGTGTGCGGCCCAGGACTTTGAGGACAGAAGTCTGAAAACACAAACTCAGCTAAGGTTTTGGGACATAGGTATGGGAGGCCCAATCTACAAACCATGAGAAGTACCCCTCAGGATATGAAGAAAGAGCGAGTCTGAGGCACTTGCTCAGGCTTTTGTCTCTGGATTTTGTATCAACAATGGCTGTAGAATGTGGGGAGGCCTCATGGGATATGAACGAATCTTCCTCTCTGTGGATTTGGCCGGGTCCCAATAGTTTTTCTTCAATTGTCGGATGGGAGGTCTCCTTTCAGGTTTATTACCTCAGGTGTCCGAACAAAATAGGAATTCCAAAGCAGAGCCCTGGGGAAGAGTGAAGGGACAACCCAAACTATGGTTAAAAATTGGGGCCTAGGTGCATGGCAGGCCCAATATGCTGTCTCTTCATCCAGCCACTGAGAGGCCTTACTTGAGGACTGGGCTCATGCTGAGGGTCACAATGTGTGTTTGTGACCAATGTGGCCCGCGAGCATGGGCGGGGCCTCATGGGCCACACTGGTTTCAACTACACTGGACTTTGGACAACCTGCCAAACACAAGGTCTCTGGCCATGGGGAATGTGTTCTGATATCTGCATCATTTTCAACCCTGGGCAGTGGTTGGAGATAAGGTCTAGGTTCTGAAGCCTGAAAAACCGAAGTTGGGAAGAGATGACGACCTAAGGCCATGGCGGGTCTGATATGCTCAGTGTGCGGTCAGCTGCCTGGGTGTTGGTCAGGAGGTTCGGGCTCAGGTTGTGTCAGTCAGTGCATTAGTCCCAGGTTAGACTATATGATTTGGGTACAGTCGAGTGCCGTATAGGTTTATCCTCATTTGAGGTGCCTGGGGAGCTCAATAGGCAAGATATTTTTTCTAGAGGGCAGGCAGAGTGCTGCACTTTGGTTCCAGAATTGCCAAACTTGAGGGCTTCTGGGCCAGGAGTGTGAGGACAGAAGTCTGAGAACACAAGCTAGACTTGGGCTTCAGGCCGAGGGCACGGCAGGTACCTCCTGCAGATCTGAACCAATATTTCATGCATCTGAAGTCACGGCGAGGATCAGACGTTGGCTCGGGTTGGAGTTTCTGTGCATGACTGCCCCTTCATGAACGGAGCGGAATCTCAAGGCCATGGAGGTTTTCCCACGTTGGGAGTTGTGGAATGCCCCCTTCAAGGATTCCTTCTGCGGGACAATTGAGACCTGTTGGTCAGCTCCAGGACATCCCATATGGAATGACTCCAGAGCACCGTTCGAGGATCGATGCCAGGGAATCCTGCCTCGCATTCCAATTTTCTCCTAGCAACAAGATAGTTGAGTTTTGATGGCTCTGCGGGAGCAATCGGGGCGGCTGTGTTGAAATGGACTTTCCCGAGGTTGGGGCCTAATGTGTGTTTATTTGTCCATGAGGGCCTTGGAATGGGGCGGTGATACCGGGACCCTGAAGTATTCTCCTAAGCTTTTGACATAGGTCCCATACACAAGTATCCTTGTGGAAACGAGATTTGTTCTGATGGGTGCCTCAGGAAACCCCCTATGCTGGTCTTGGAATCCAGGCTTTTAAGGAGACATGTCTGTAAACCAAAGCAATGGATCCGAATATGGCCTAGGGTCCTGTCTGGTTCCATCTTCTTCTCTGGGGACATCCATTTATGATATGAGTGGAGGTAGATGCTCAGCTGGTGTCAGACCGACCTTGTTTGTCCCCGGAGACCTACACTATTGGGATGGCCTCGGGGACTTTGGAGAGTTCTCCTAATTTGTACGATTTTGGCTAATGGAATGGGCAGAATGCCCATGGATTGGGTAGGCACAGTCCTAATGTGTGGCTCCAGGGGCCCCAGCCTGTAGGGTGTGTGGCCCAGGAATCTGAGGACAGAAGTCTGAAAACACAAACTCAGCTTAGGTTGGGAACGTAGGTATGGCAGGGTCAATCTACAAACCATGAGAAGGACTCTTCAGGATATGAAGAAAGAGCGAGTCTGAGGCGCTTGCTCAGGCTTTTGTCTCTGGATTTTGTATCAAAGATGGGCGTGGAACGTGGGCGAATCTTCCTCTCTGTCCTCTCTGTGGATTTGGCCCGGTCCCAATTTCTTTCCGTCAATCTGTGGGATGGGAGGTCTCCTCTCAGGTTTGTTACCTCAGGTGTCCCAACCAAACAGGAATTCCAAAGCAGAGCCCTGGGGAAGAGTGAAGGGACAACCCAAACGATGGTTATAAATTGGGGCCTAGGGGCATGGCAGACCCAATATGCTGTCTCTTCATCCAGCCACTGAGTGGCCTTACTTAAAGACTGGGCACAGGCTGAGGGTCAGCATGTGTGTTTGTGACCAATGTGGCCCGCGAGCATGGGCGGGGCCTCATGGGCCACACTGGTTTCAACTACACTGAACTTTGGATAACATGCCAATCACAAGGTCTCTTGCCATGGGGAAGGAGCTCTGATTTCTGCATCATTTGCAACCCTGGGCAGTGTTTGGAGATAAGGTCTACGTTCTGAAGCCTGAAAACCGCAGTTGGGAAGAGATGACGACCTAAGGCCATGGCGGGTCTGATGTGCTCAGTGTGCGGTCAGCTGCCTGGGTGTTGGTCCGGAGGTTCGGGTTCAGGTTGTGTCAGACAGTGAATTAGTACCCAGGTTAGACTATATAATTCAGGTACAGTCGAGAGCCGTGTAGGTTTATCCTCATTTGAGGTGCCTGGGCTACTCATTAGGCAATATATTTTTTCTAGAGGCAGGCAGAGTGCTGCATTGTGGGTCCGGTATTGCCAAACATGAGGGATTCTGGACCAGGAGTGTGAGGACAAGTCTGAGAACAGAAGCTAGACTTGGGCTTCAGGCCGAGGGCACGGCTGGTACACCCTGCAGATCTGAACGAATATCTCATGCTTCTGAAGTCACGGCGAGGATCAGACGTTAGCTCGGGTTGGAGTTTCTGTGCATGACTGCCCCTTCAAGAACGGAGCGGAATCTCAAGGCCATGGAGGTTTTCCCACGTTGGGAGTTGTGGGATGCCCCCTTCAAGGATTCCTTCTGCGGGACAATTGAGACCTGTTGGGCAGCTCCAGGGTATCCCATATGGAAGGATACCAGAGCACCGTTCGGGGTGGATGCCTGGGAAGCGGGCCTCGCATTCCAAATGTCTCCTAGCAACAAGACAGTTGAGATCGGATAGCTCTGCGGGAGCAACCGACGTGGCTGAGTTGAAATGGACTTTTAGGGTCGGGCCCATTGTGTGTTTGTGTCCATGAGGGCCTTGGAATGGGGCGTTGGCACCGGGACCCTGAAGTATTCTCCTAAGCTTTTGACATACCTCCCATGCACAAGTTTCCTTGTGGAGATGAGTTTTGTTCTGAGGGGTGCCTCAGGAAACCCCCTATGCTGGTATTGGAATACAGGCTTTTGAGGAGACATGCCTGTAAACCAAAACAATGGATCCGATTATGGCCTAGGGTCCTGTCTGGTTCAATCTTCTTCTCTGGTGATATCCATCTATGGAATGAGTGGAGGGAGATGCTCACCTGGTGTCACACCGCCCTTGTTTGTCCCTGGAGACCTACACTATTGGGATGGCCTCGGGGACTTTGGAGAGTTTTCTTAATTGGTGAGAATTTGGACAATGGAATGGGCAGAATTCCCATGGATTGGGTAGGCACAGTCCTAATGTGTGGCTCCAGGGGCCCCAGCCTGGAGGGTGTGCGGCCCAGGACTTTGAGGACAGAAGTCTGAAAACACAAACTCAGCTAATTTTGGGACGTAGGTATGGGAGGCCCAATCTACAAACCATGAGAAGTACCCCTCAGGATATGAAGAAAGAGCGAGTCTGAGGCACTTGCTCAGGTATTTGTCTCTGGATTTTGTATCAACAATGGCTGTAGAATGTGGGGAGGCCTCATGGGATATGGACGAATCTTCCTCTCTGTGGATTTGGCCCGGTCCCAATAGTTTTTCTTCAATTGTCGGATGGGAGGTCTCCTTTCAGGTTTATTACCTCAGGTGTCCGAACAAAATAGGAATTCCAAAGCAGAGCCCTGGGGAAGAGTGAAGGGACAACCCAAACTATGGTTAAAAATTGGGGCCTAGGTGCATGGCAGGCCCAATATGCTGTCTCTTCATCCAGCCACTGAGAGGCCTTACTTGAGGACTGGGCTCATGCTGAGGGTCACAATGTGTGTTTGTGACCAATGTGGCCCGCGAGCATGGGCGGGGCCTCATGGGCCACACTGGTTTCAACTCACTGGACTTTGGACAACCTGCCAAACACAAGGTCTCTGGCCATGGGGAATGTGTTCTGATATCTGCATCATTTTCAACCCTGGGCAGTGGTTGGAGATAAGGTCTAGGTTCTGAAGCCTGAAAAACCGAAGTTGGGAAGAGATGACGACCTAAGGCCATGGCGGGTCTGATATGCTCAGTGTGCGGTCAGCTGCCTGGGTGTTGGTCAGGAGGTTCGGGCTCAGGTTGTGTCAGTCAGTGCATTAGTCCCAGGTTAGACTATATGATTTGGGTACAGTCGAGTGCCGTATAGGTTTATCCTCATTTGAGGTGCCTGGGGAGCTCAATAGGCAAGATATTTTTTCTAGAGGGCAGGCAGAGTGCTGCACTTTGGTTCCAGAATTGCCAAACTTGAGGGCTTCTGGGCCAGGAGTGTGAGGACAGAAGTCTGAGAACACAAGCTAGACTTGGGCTTCAGGCCGAGGGCACGGCAGGTACCTCCTGCAGATCTGAACCAATATTTCATGCATCTGAAGTCACGGGAAGGATCAGACGTTGGCTCGGGTTGGAGTTTCTGTGCATGACTGCCCCTTCATGAACGGAGCGGAATCTCAAGGCCATGGAGGTTTTCCCACGTTGGGAGTTGTGGAATGCCCCCTTCAAGGATTCCTTCTGCGGGACAATTGAGACCTGTTGGTCAGCTCCAGGACATCCCATATGGAATGACTCCAGAGCACCGTTCGAGGATCGATGCCAGGGAATCCCGCCTCGCATTCCAATTTTCTCCTAGCAACAAGACAGTTGAGTTTTGATGGCTCTGCGGGAGCAATCGGGGCGGCTGTGTTGAAATGGACTTTCCCGAGGATGGGGCCTAATGTGTGTTTGTGTCCATGAGGGCCTTGGAATGGGGCGGTGACACCGGGACCCTGAAGTATTCTCCTAAGCTTTTGACATAGGTCCCATGCACAAGTTTCCTTGTGGAAACAAGATTTGTTCTGATGGGTGCCTCAGGAAACCCCCTATGCTGGTCTTGGGATCCAGGCTTTTGAGGAGACATGTCTGTAAACCAAAGCAATGGATCCGAATATGGCCTAGGGTCCTGTCTGGTTCCATCTTCTTCTCTGGGGATATCCATCTATGGAATGAGTGGAGGTAGATGCTCACCTGTTGTCAGACCACCCTTGTTTGTCCCCGGAGTCCTACACTATTGGGATGGCCCCTGGGACTTTGGAGAATTCTCCTAATTTGTACGATTTTGGACAATGGAATGGGCAGAATTCCCATGGATTGGGTAGGCACAGTCCTAATGTGTGGCTCCAGGGGCCCCAGCCTGTAGGGTGTGTGGCCCAGGAATCTGAGGACAGAAGTCTGAAAACACAAACTCAGCTTATGTTGGGAACGTAGGTATGGCAGGGCCAATCTACAAACCATGAGAAGGACTCTTCAGGATATGAAGAAAGAGCGAGTCTGAGGCGCTTGCTCAGGCTTTTGTCTCTGGATTTTGTATCAAAGATGGGCGTGGAACGTGGGGAGGCCTCATGGGCCATGGACGAATCTTCCTCTCTGTGGATTTGGCCCGGTCCCAATTTCTTTCCATCAATCTGTGGGATGGGAGGTCTCCTCTCAGGTTTGTTACCTCAGGTGTCCCAACCAAAGAGGAATTCCAAAGCAGAGCCATGGGGAAGAGTGAAGGGACAACCCAAACGATGGTTATAAATTGGGGCCTAGGGGCATGGCAGACCCAATATGCTGTCTCTTCATCCAGCCACTGAGTGGCCTTATTTAAAGACTGGGCACAGGCTGAGGGTCAGCATGTGTGTTTGTGACCAATGTGGCCCGCGAGCATGGGCGGGGCCTCATGGGCCACACTGGTTTCAACTACACTGAACTTTGGATAACATGCCAATCACAAGGTCTCTTGCCATGGGGAAGGAGCGCTGATTTCTGCATCATTTGCAACCCTGGGCAGTGTTTGGAGATAAGGTCTACGTTCTGAAGCCTGAAAACCGCAGTTGGGAAGAGATGACGACCTAAGGCCATGGCGGGTCTGATGTGCTCAGTGTGCGGTCAGCTGCCTGGGTGTTGGTCCGGAGGTTCGGGTTCAGGTTGTGCCAGACAGTGAATTTGTACCCAGGTTAGACTATATAATTCAGGTACAGTCGAGAGCCGTGTAGGTTTATCCTGATTTGAGGTGCCTGGGCTACTCATTAGGCAATATATTTTTTCTAGAGGCAGGCAGAGTGCTGCATTGTGGGTACGGTATTGCCAAACATGAGGGATTCTGGACCAGGAGTGTGAGGACAAGTCTGAGAACAGAAGGTAGACTTGGGCTTCAGGCCGAGGGCACGGCTGGTACCCCCTGCAGATCTGAACGAATATCTCATGCTTCTGAAGTCACGGCGAGGATCAGACGTTGGCTCGGGTTGGAGTTTCTGTGCATGACTGCCCCTTCATGAACGGAGCGGAATCTCAAGGCCATGGAGGTTTACCCACGTTGGTAGTTGTGGGATGCCCCCTTCAAGGATTCCTTCTGCGGGACAATTGAGACCTGGTGGGCAGCTCCAGGATATCCCATATGGAAGGACTCCAGAGCACCGTTCGGGGAGGATGCCTGGGAAGCGGGCCTCGCATTCCAAATGTCTCCTAGCAACAAGACAGTTGAGATCGGATAGCTCTGCGGGAGCAACTGGCGTGGCTGAGTTGAAATGGACTTTTAGGGTCGGGCCCATTGTGTGTTTGTGTCCATGAGGGCCTTGGAATGGGGCGTTGGCACCGGGACCCTGAAGTATTCTCCTAAGCTTTTGACATACCTCCCATGCACAAGTTTCCTTCTGGAGATGAGTTTTGTTCTGAGGGGTGCCTCTGGAAACCTCCTATGCTGGTATTGGAAATTAGGCTTTTGAGGAGACATGCCTGTAAACCAAAACAATGGATCCGATTATGGCCTAGGGTCCTGTCTGGTTCAATCTTCTTCTCTGGTGATATCCATCTATGGAATCAGTGGAGCGAGATGCTCACCTGGTGTCACACCGCCCTTGTTTGTCCCTGGAGACCTACACTATTGGGATGGCCTCGGGGACTTTGGAGCGTTTTCTTAATTGGTGAGAATTTGGACAATGGAATGGGCAGAATTCCCATGGATTGGGTAGGCACAGTCCTAATGTGTGGCTCCAAAGGCCCCAGCCTGGAGGGTGTGCGGCCCAGGACTTTGAGGACAGAAGTCTGAAAACACAAACTCAGCTAAGGTTTTGGGACGTAGATATGGGAGGACCAATCTACAAACCATGAGAAGTACCCCTCAGGATATGAAGAAAGAGCGAGTCTGAGGCACTTGCTCAGGCTTTTGTCTCTGGATTTTGTATCAACAATGGCTGTAGAATGTGGGGAGGCCTCATGGGATATGGACGAATCTTCCTCTCTGTTGATTTGGCCGGATCCCAATAGTTTTTCTTCAATTGTCGGATGGGAGGTCTCCTTTCAGGTTTATTACCTCAGGTGTCCGAACAAAATAGGAATTCCAAAGCAGAGCCCTGGGGAAGAGTGAAGGGACAACCCAAACTATGGTTAAAAATTGGGGCCTAGGTGCATGGCAGGCCCAATATGCTGTCTCTTCATCCAGCCACTGAGAGGCCTTACTTGAGGACTGGGCTCATGCAGAGGGTCACAATGTGTGTTTGTGACCAATGTGGCCCGCGAGCATGGGCGGGGCCTCATGGGCCACACTGGTTTCAACTACACTGGACTTTGGACAACCTGCCAAACACAAGGTCTCTGGCCATGGGGAATGTGTTCTGATATCTGCATCATTTTCAACCCTGGGCAGTGGTTGGAGATAAGGTCTAGGTTCTGAAGCCTGAAAAACCGAAGTTGGGAAGAGATGACGACCTAAGGCCATGGCGGGTCTGATATGCTCAGTGTGCGGTCAGCTGCCTGGGTGTTGGTCAGGAGGTTCGGGCTCAGGTTGTGTCAGTCAGTGCATTAGTCCCAGGTTAGACTATATGATTTGGGTACAGTCGAGTGCCGTATAGGTTTATCCTCATTTGAGGTGCCTGGGGAGCTCAATAGGCAAGATATTTTTTCTAGAGGGCAGGCAGAGTGCTGCACTTTGGTTCCAGAATTGCCAAACTTGAGGGCTTCTGGGCCAGGAGTGTGAGGACAGAAGTCTGAGAACACAAGCTAGACTTGGGCTTCAGGCCGAGGGCACGGCAGGTACCTCCTGCAGATCTGAACCAATATTTCATGCATCTGAAGTCACGGGAAGGATCAGACGTTGGCTCGGGTTGGAGTTTCTGTGCATGACTGCCCCTTCATGAACGGAGCTGAATCTCAATGCCATGGAGGTTTTCCCACGTTGGGAGTTGTGGGATGCCCCCTTCAAGGATTCCTTCTGCGGGACAATTGAAACCTGTTGGGCAGCTCCAGGACATCCCATATGGAATGACTCCAGAGCACCGTTCGAGGATCGATGCCAGGGAATCCCGCCTCGCATTCCAATTTTCTCCCAGCAACAAGACAGTTGAGTTTTGATGGCTCTGCGGGAGCAATCGGGGCGGCTGTGTTGAAATGGACTTTCCCGAGGTTGGGGCCTAATGTGTGTTTGTGTCCATGAGGGCCTTGGAATGGGGCGGTGACACCGGGACCCTGAAGTATTCTCCTAAGCTTTTGACATAGGTCCCATGCACAAGTTTCCTTGTGGAAACAAGATTTGTTCTGATGGGTGCCTCAGGAAACCCCCTATGCTGGTCTTGGAATCCAGGCTTTTGAGGAGACATGTCTGTAAACCAAAGCAATGGATCCGAATATGGCCTAGGGTCCTGTCTGGTTCCATCTTCTTCTCTGGGGATATCCATCTATGGAATGAGTGGAGGTAGATGCTCACCTGTTGTCAGACCACCCTTGTTTGTCCCCGGAGTCCTACACTATTGGGATGGCCCCTGGGACTTTGGAGAATTCTCCTAATTTGTACGATTTTGGACAATGGAATGGGCAGAATTCCCATGGATTGGGTAGGCACAGTCCTAATGTGTGGCTCCAGGGGCCCCAGCCTGTAGGGTGTGTGGCCCAGGAATCTGAGGACAGAAGTCTGAAAACACAAACTCAGCTTATGTTGGGAACGTAGGTATGGCAGGGCCAATCTACAAACCATGAGAAGGACTCTTCAGGATATGAAGAAAGAGCGAGTCTGAGGCGCTTGCTCAGGCTTTTGTCTCTGGATTTTGTATCAAAGATGGGCATGGAACGTGGGGAGGCCTCATGGGCCATGGACGAATCTTCCTCTCTGTGGATTTGGCCCGGTCCCAATTTCTTTCCATCAATCTGTGGGATGGGAGGTCTCCTCTCAGGTTTGTTACCTCAGGTGTCCCAACCAAAGAGGAATTCCAAAGCAGAGCCCTGGGGAAGAGTGAAGGGACAACCCAAACGATGGTTATAAATTGGGGCCTAGGGGCATGGCAGACCCAATATGCTGTCTCTTCATCCAGCCACTGAGTGGCCTTATTTAAAGACTGGGCACAGGCTGAGGGTCAGCATGTGTGTTTGTGACCAATGTGGCCCGCCAGCATGGGCGGGGCCTCATGGGCCACACTGGTTTCAACTACACTGAACTTTGGATAACATGCCAATCACAAGGTCTCTTGCCATGGGGAAGGGGCTCTGATTTCTGCATCATTTGCAACCCTGGGCAGTGTTTGGAGATAAGGTCTACGTTCTGAAGCCTGAAAACCGCAGTTGGGAAGAGATGACGACCTAAGGCCATGGCGGGTCTGATGTGCTCAGATTGCGGTCAGCTGCCTGGGTGTTGGTCCGGAGGTTCGGGTTCAGGTTGTGCCAGACAGTGAATTAGTACCCAGGTTAGACTATATAATTCAGGTACAGTCGAGAGCCGTGTAGGTTTATCCTGATTTGAGGTGCCTGGGCTACTCATTAGGCAATATATTTTTTCTAGAGGCAGGCAGAGTGCTGCATTGTGGGTCCGGTATTGCCAAACATGAGGGATTCTGGACCAGGAGAGTGAGGACAAGTCTGAGAACAGAAGCTAGACTTGGGCTTCAGGCCGAGGGCACGGCTGGTACCCCCTGCAGATCTGAACGAATATCTCATGCTTCTGAAGTCACGGCGAGGATCAGACGTTGGCTCGGGTTGGAGTTTCTGTGCATGACTGCCCCTTCATGAACGGAGCGGAATCTCAAGGCCATGGAGGTTTACCCACGTTGGGAGTTGTGGGATGCCCCCTTCAAGGATTCCTTCTGCGGGACAATTGAAACCTGTTGGGCAGCTCCAGGATATCCCATATGGAAGGACTCCAGAGCACCGTTCGGGGTGGATGCCTGGGAAGCGGGCCTCGCATTCCAAATGTCTCCTAGCAACAAGACAGTTGAGATCGGATAGCTCTGCGGGAGCAACCGGCGTGGCTGAGTTGAAATGGACTTTTAGGGTCGGGCCCATTGTGTGTTTGTGTCCATGAGGGCCTTGGAATGGGGCGTTGGCACCGGGAACCCTGAAGTATTCTCCTAAGCTTTTGACATACCTCCCATGCACAAGTTTCCTTCTGGAGATGAGATTTGTTCTGAGGGGTGCCTCAGGAAACCCCCTATGCTGGTATTGGAAACCAGGATTTTGGGGAGACATGCCTGTAAACCAAAACAATGGATCCGATTATGGCCTAGGGTCCTGTCTGGTTCAATCTTCTTCTCTGGTGATATCCATCTATGGAATGAGTGGAGGGAGATGCTCACCTGGTGTCACACCGCCCTTGTTTGTCCCTGGAGACCTACACTATTGGGATGGCCTCGGGGACTTTGGAGAGTTTTCTTAATTGGTGAGAATTTGGACAATGGAATGGGCAGAATTCCCATGGATTGGGTAGGCACAGTCCTAATGTGTGGCTCCAGGGGCCCCAGCCTGGAGGGTGTGCGGCCCAGGACTTTGGGACAGAAGTCTGAAAACACAAACTCAGCTAAGGTTTTGGGACGTAGATATGGGAGGCCCAATCTACAAACCATGAGAAGTACCCCTCAGGATATGAAGAAAGAGCGAGTCTGAGGCACTTGCTCAGGCTTTTGTCTCTGGATTTTGTATCAACAATGGCTGTAGAATGTGGGGAGGCCTCATGGGATATGGACGAATCTTCCTCTCTGTGGATTTGGCCCGGTCCCAATAGTTTTTCTTCAATTGTCGGATGGGAGGTCTCCTTTCAGGTTTATTACCTCAGGTGTCCGAACAAAATAGGAATTCCAAAGCAGAGCCCTGGGGAAGAGTGAAGGGACAACCCAAACTATGGTTAAAAATTGGGGCCTAGGTGCATGGCAGGCCCAATATGCTGTCTCTTCATCCAGCCACTGAGAGGCCTTACTTGAGGACTGGGCTCATGCAGAGGGTCACAATGTGTGTTTGTGACCAATGTGGCCCGCGAGCATGGGCGGGGCCTCATGGGCCACACTGGTTTCAACTACACTGGACTTTGGACAACCTGCCAAACACAAGGTCTCTGGCCATGGGGAATGTGTTCTGATATCTGCATCATTTTCAACCCTGGGCAGTGGTTGGAGATAAGGTCTAGGTTCTGAAGCCTGAAAAACCGAAGTTGGGAAGAGATGATGACCTAAGGCCATGGCGGGTCTGATATGCTCAGTGTGCGGTCAGCTGCCTGGGTGTTGGTCAGGAGGTTCGGGCTCAGGTTGTGTCAGTCAGTGCATTAGTCCCAGGTTAGACTATATGATTTGGGTACAGTCGAGTGCCGTATAGGTTTATCCTCATTTGAGGTGCCTGGGGAGCTCAATAGGCAAGATATTTTTTCTAGAGGGCAGGCAGAGTGCTGCACTTTGGTTCCAGAATTGCCAAACTTGAGGGCTTCTGGGCCAGGAGTGTGAGGACAGAAGTCTGAGAACACAAGCTAGACTTGGGCTTCAGGCCGAGGGCACGGCAGGTACCTCCTGCAGATCTGAACCAATATTTCATGCATCTGAAGTCACGGGAAGGATCAGACGTTGGCTCGGGTTGGAGTTTCTGTGCATGACTGCCCCTTCATGAACGGAGCTGAATCTCAATGCCATGGAGGTTTTCCCACGTTGGGAGTTGTGGGATGCCCCCTTCAAGGATTCCTTCTGCGGGCCAATTGAGACCTGTTGGGCAGCTCCAGGACATCCCATATGGAATGACTCCAGAGCACCGTTCGAGGATCGATGCCAGGGAATCCCGCCTCGCATTCCAATTTTCTCCCAGCAACAAGACAGTTGAGTTTTGATGGCTCTGCGGGAGCAATCGGGGCGGCTGTGTTGAAATGGACTTTCCCGAGGTTGGGGCCTAATGTGTGTTTGTGTCCATGAGGGCCTTGGAATGGGGCGGTGACACCGGGACCCTGAAGTATTCTCCTAAGCTTTTGACATAGGTCCCATGCACAAGTTTCCTTGTGGAAACAAGATTTGTTCTGATGGGTGCCTCAGGAAACCCCCTATGCTGGTCTTGGAATCCAGGCTTTTGAGGAGACATGTCTGTAAACCAAAGCAATGGATCCGAATATGGCCTAGGGTCCTGTCTGGTTCCATCTTCTTCTCTGGGGATATCCATCTATGGAATGAGTGGAGGTAGATGCTCACCTGTTGTCAGACCACCCTTGTTTGTCCCCGGAGTCCTACACTATTGGGATGGCCCCTGGGACTTTGGAGAATTCTCCTAATTTGTACGATTTTGGACAATGGAATGGGCAGAATTCCCATGGATTGGGTAGGCACAGTCCTAATGTGTGGCTCCAGGGGCCCCAGCCTGTAGGGTGTGTGGCCCAGGAATCTGAGGACAGAAGTCTGAAAACACAAACTCAGCTTATGTTGGGAACGTAGGTATGGCAGGGCCAATCTACAAACCATGAGAAGGACTCTTCAGGATATGAAGAAAGAGCGAGTCTGAGGCACTTGCTCAGGCTTTTGTCTCTGGATTTTGTATCAAAGATGGGCATGGAACGTGGGGAGGCCTCATGGGCCATGGACGAATCTTCCTCTCTGTGGATTTGGCCCGGTCCCAATTTCTTTCCATCAATCTGTGGGATGGGAGGTCTCCTCTCAGGTTTGTTACCTCAGGTGTCCCAACCAAAGAGGAATTCCAAAGCAGAGCCCTGGGGAAGAGTGAAGGGACAACCCAAACGATGGTTATAAATTGGGGCCTAGGGGCATGGCAGACCCAATATGCTGTCTCTTCATCCAGCCACTGAGTGGCCTTATTTAAAGACTGGGCACAGGCTGAGGGTCAGCATGTGTGTTTGTGACCAATGTGGCCCGCCAGCATGGGCGGGGCCTCATGGGCCACACTGGTTTCAACTACACTGAACTTTGGATAACATGCCAATCACAAGGTCTCTTGCCATGGGGAAGGGGCTCTGATTTCTGCATCATTTGCAACCCTGGGCAGTGTTTGGAGATAAGGTCTACGTTCTGAAGCCTGAAAACCGCAGTTGGGAAGAGATGACGACCTAAGGCCATGGCGGGTCTGATGTGCTCAGATTGCGGTCAGCTGCCTGGGTGTTGGTCCGGAGGTTCGGGTTCAGGTTGTGCCAGACAGTGAATTAGTACCCAGGTTAGACTATATAATTCAGGTACAGTCGAGAGCCGTGTAGGTTTATCCTGATTTGAGGTGCCTGGGCTACTCATTAGGCAATATATTTTTTCTAGAGGCAGGCAGAGTGCTGCATTGTGGGTCCGGTATTGCCAAACATGAGGGATTCTGGACCAGGAGAGTGAGGACAAGTCTGAGAACAGAAGCTAGACTTGGGCTTCAGGCCGAGGGCACGGCTGGTACCCCCTGCAGATCTGAACGAATATCTCATGCTTCTGAAGTCACGGCGAGGATCAGACGTTGGCTCGGGTTGGAGTTTCTGTGCATGACTGCCCCTTCATGAACGGAGCGGAATCTCAAGGCCATGGAGGTTTACCCACGTTGGGAGTTGTGGGATGCCCCCTTCAAGGATTCCTTCTGCGGGACAATTGAAACCTGTTGGGCAGCTCCAGGATATCCCATATGGAAGGACTCCAGAGCACCGTTCGGGGTGGATGCCTGGGAAGCGGGCCTCGCATTCCAAATGTCTCCTAGCAACAAGACAGTTGAGATCGGATAGCTCTGCGGGAGCAACCGGCGTGGCTGAGTTGAAATGGACTTTTAGGGTCGGGCCCATTGTGTGTTTGTGTCCATGAGGGCCTTGGAATGGGGCGTTGGCACCGGGAACCCTGAAGTATTCTCCTAAGCTTTTGACATACCTCCCATGCACAAGTTTCCTTCTGGAGATGAGATTTGTTCTGAGGGGTGCCTCAGGAAACCCCCTATGCTGGTATTGGAAACCAGGATTTTGGGGAGACATGCCTGTAAACCAAAACAATGGATCCGATTATGGCCTAGGGTCCTGTCTGGTTCAATCTTCTTCTCTGGTGATATCCATCTATGGAATGAGTGGAGGGAGATGCTCACCTGGTGTCACACCGCCCTTGTTTGTCCCTGGAGACCTACACTATTGGGATGGCCTCGGGGACTTTGGAGAGTTTTCTTAATTGGTGAGAATTTGGACAATGGAATGGGCAGAATTCCCATGGATTGGGTAGGCACAGTCCTAATGTGTGGCTCCAGGGGCCCCAGCCTGGAGGGTGTGCGGCCCAGGACTTTGGGACAGAAGTCTGAAAACACAAACTCAGCTAAGGTTTTGGGACGTAGATATGGGAGGCCCAATCTACAAACCATGAGAAGTACCCCTCAGGATATGAAGAAAGAGCGAGTCTGAGGCACTTGCTCAGGCTTTTGTCTCTGGATTTTGTATCAACAATGGCTGTAGAATGTGGGGAGGCCTCATGGGATATGGACGAATCTTCCTCTCTGTGGATTTGGCCCGGTCCCAATAGTTTTTCTTCAATTGTCGGATGGGAGGTCTCCTTTCAGGTTTATTACCTCAGGTGTCCGAACAAAATAGGAATTCCAAAGCAGAGCCCTGGGGAAGAGTGAAGGGACAACCCAAACTATGGTTAAAAATTGGGGCCTAGGTGCATGGCAGGCCCAATATGCTGTCTCTTCATCCAGCCACTGAGAGGCCTTACTTGAGGACTGGGCTCATGCAGAGGGTCACAATGTGTGTTTGTGACCAATGTGGCCCGCGAGCATGGGCGGGGCCTCATGGGCCACACTGGTTTCAACTACACTGGACTTTGGACAACCTGCCAAACACAAGGTCTCTGGCCATGGGGAATGTGTTCTGATATCTGCATCATTTTCAACCCTGGGCAGTGGTTGGAGATAAGGTCTAGGTTCTGAAGCCTGAAAAACCGAAGTTGGGAAGAGATGATGACCTAAGGCCATGGCGGGTCTGATATGCTCAGTGTGCGGTCAGCTGCCTGGGTGTTGGTCAGGAGGTTCGGGCTCAGGTTGTGTCAGTCAGTGCATTAGTCCCAGGTTAGACTATATGATTTGGGTACAGTCGAGTGCCGTATAGGTTTATCCTCATTTGAGGTGCCTGGGGAGCTCAATAGGCAAGATATTTTTTCTAGAGGGCAGGCAGAGTGCTGCACTTTGGTTCCAGAATTGCCAAACTTGAGGGCTTCTGGGCCAGGAGTGTGAGGACAGAAGTCTGAGAACACAAGCTAGACTTGGGCTTCAGGCCGAGGGCACGGCAGGTACCTCCTGCAGATCTGAACCAATATTTCATGCATCTGAAGTCACGGGAAGGATCAGACGTTGGCTCGGGTTGGAGTTTCTGTGCATGACTGCCCCTTCATGAACGGAGCGGAATCTCAATGCCATGGAGGTTTTCCCACGTTGGGAGTTGTGGGATGCCCCCTTCAAGGATTCCTTCTGCGGGCCAATTGAGACCTGTTGGGCAGCTCCAGGACATCCCATATGGAATGACTCCAGAGCACCGTTCGAGGATCGATGCCAGGGAATCCCGCCTCGCATTCCAATTTTCTCCCAGCAACAAGACAGTTGAGTTTTGATGGCTCTGCGGGAGCAATCGGGGCGGCTGTGTTGAAATGGACTTTCCCGAGGTTGGGGCCTAATGTGTGTTTGTGTCCATGAGGGCCTTGGAATGGGGCGGTGACACCGGGACCCTGAAGTATTCTCCTAAGCTTTTGACATAGGTCCCATGCACAAGTTTCCTTGTGGAAACAAGATTTGTTCTGATGGGTGCCTCAGGAAACCCCCTATGCTGGTCTTGGAATCCAGGCTTTTGAGGAGACATGTCTGTAAACCAAAGCAATGGATCCGAATATGGCCTAGGGTCCTGTCTGGTTCCATCTTCTTCTCTGGGGATATCCATCTATGGAATGAGTGGAGGTAGATGCTCACCTGTTGTCAGACCACCCTTGTTTGTCCCCGGAGTCCTACACTATTGGGATGGCCCCTGGGACTTTGGAGAATTCTCCTAATTTGTACGATTTTGGACAATGGAATGGGCAGAATTCCCATGGATTGGGTAGGCACAGTCCTAATGTGTGGCTCCAGGGGCCCCAGCCTGTAGGGTGTGTGGCCCAGGAATCTGAGGACAGAAGTCTGAAAACACAAACTCAGCTTATGTTGGGAACGTAGGTATGGCAGGGCCAATCTACAAACCATGAGAAGGACTCTTCAGGATATGAAGAAAGAGCGAGTCTGAGGCGCTTGCTCAGGCTTTTGTCTCTGGATTTTGTATCAAAGATGGGCGTGGAACGTGGGGAGGCCTCATGGGCCATGGACGAATCTTCCTCTCTGTGGATTTGGCCCGGTCCCAATTTCTTTCCATCAATCTGTGGGATGGGAGGTCTCCTCTCAGGTTTGTTACCTCAGGTGTCCCAACCAAAGAGGAATTCCAAAGCAGAGCCCTGGGGAAGAGTGAAGGGACAACCCAAACGATGGTTATAAATTGGGGCCTAGGGGCATGGCAGACCCAATATGCTGTCTCTTCATCCAGCCACTGAGTGGCCTTATTTAAAGACTGGGCACAGGCTGAGGGTCAGCATGTGTGTTTGTGACCAATGTGGCCCGCGAGCATGGGCGGGGCCTCATGGGCCACACTGGTTTCAACTACACTGAACTTTGGATAACATGCCAATCACAAGGTCTCTTGCCATGGGGAAGGGGCTCTGATTTCTGCATCATTTGCAACCCTGGGCAGTGTTTGGAGATAAGGTCTACGTTCTGAAGCCTGAAAACCGCAGTTGGGAAGAGATGACGACCTAAGGCCATGGCGGGTCTGATGTGCTCAGATTGCGGTCAGCTGCCTGGGTGTTGGTCCGGAGGTTCGGGTTCAGGTTGTGCCACACAGTGAATTAGTACCCAGGTTAGACTATATAATTCAGGTACAGTCAAGAGCCGTGTAGGTTTATCCTGATTTGAGGTGCCTGGGCTACTCATTAGGCAATATATTTTTTCTAGAGGCAGGCAGAGTGCTGCATTGTGGGTCCGGTATTGCCAAACATGAGGGATTCTGGACCAGGAGAGTGAGGACAAGTCTGAGAACAGAAGCTAGACTTGGGCTTCAGGCCGAGGGCACGGCTGGTACCCCCTGCAGATCTGAACGAATATCTCATGCTTCTGAAGTCACGGCGAGGATCAGACGTTGGCTCGGGTTGGAGTTTCTGTGCATGACTGCCCCTTCATGAACGGAGCAGAATCTCAAGGCCATGGAGGTTTACCCACGTTGGGAGTTGTGGGATGCCCCCTTCAAGGATTCCTTCTGCGGGACAATTGAAACCTGTTGGGCAGCTCCAGGATATCCCATATGGAAGGACTCCAGAGCACCGTTCGGGGTGGATGCCTGGGAAGCGGGCCTCGCATTCCAAATGTCTCCTAGCAACAAGACAGTTGAGATCGGATAGCTCTGCGGGAGCAACCGGCGTGGCTGAGTTGAAATGGACTTTTAGGGTCGGGCCCATTGTGTGTTTGTGTCCATGAGGGCCTTGGAATGGGGCGTTGGCACCGGGAACCCTGAAGTATTCTCCTAAGCTTTTGACATACCTCCCATGCACAAGTTTCCTTGTGGAGATGAGATTTGTTCTGAGGGGTGCCTCAGGAAACCCCCTATGCTGGTATTGGAAACCAGGCTTTTGGGGAGACATGCCTGTAAACCAAAACAATGGATCCGATTATGGCCTAGGGTCCTGTCTGGTTCAATCTTCTTCTCTGGTGATATCCATCTATGGAATAAGTGGAGGGAGATGCTCACCTGGTGTCACACCGCCCTTGTTTGTCCCTGGAGACCTACACTATTGGGATGGCCTCGGGGACTTTGGAGAGTTTTCTTAATTGGTGAGAATTTGGACAATGGAATGGGCAGAATTCCCATGGATTGGGTAGGCACAGTCCTAATGTGTGGCTCCAGGGGCCCCAGCCTGGAGGGTGTGCGGCCCAGGACTTTGAGGACAGAAGTCTGAAAACACAAACTCAGCTAAGGTTTTGGGACGTAGATATGGGAGGCCCAATCTACAAACCATGAGAAGTACCCCTCAGGATATGAAGAAAGAGCGAGTCTGAGGCACTTGCTCAGGCTTTTGTCTCTGGATTTTGTATCAACAATGGCTGTAGAATGTGGGGAGGCCTCATGGGATATGGACGAATCTTCCTCTCTGTGGATTTGGCCCGGTCCCAATAGTTTTTCTTCAATTGTCGGATGGGAGGTCTCCTTTCAGGTTTATTACCTCAGGTGTCCGAACAAAATAGGAATTCCAAAGCAGAGCCCTGGGGAAGAGTGAAGGGACAACCCAAACTATGGTTAAAAATTGGGGCCTAGGTGCAAGGCAGGCCCAATATGCTGTCTCTTCATCCAGCCACTGAGAGGCCTTACTTGAGGACTGGGCTCATGCAGAGGGTCACAATGTGTGTTTGTGACCAATGTGGCCCGCGAGCATGGGCGGGGCCTCATGGGCCACACTGGTTTCAACTACACTGGACTTTGGACAACCTGCCAAACACAAGGTCTCTGGCCATGGGGAATGTGTTCTGATATCTGCATCATTTTCAACCCTGGGCAGTGGTTGGAGATAAGGTCTAGGTTCTGAAGCCTGAAAAACCGAAGTTGGGAAGAGATGATGACCTAAGGCCATGGCGGGTCTGATATGCTCAGTGTGCGGTCAGCTGCCTGGGTGTTGGTCAGGAGGTTCGGGCTCAGGTTGTGTCAGTCAGTGCATTAGTCCCAGGTTAGACTATATGATTTGGGTACAGTCGAGTGCCGTATAGGTTTATCCTCATTTGAGGTGCCTGGGGAGCTCAATAGGCAAGATATTTTTTCTAGAGGGCAGGCAGAGTGCTGCACTTTGATTCCAGAATTGCCAAACTTGAGGGCTTCTGGGCCAGGAGTGTGAGGACAGAAGTCTGAGAACACAAGCTAGACTTGGGCTTCAGGCCGAGGGCACGGCAGGTACCTCCTGCAGATCTGAACCAATATTTCATGCATCTGAAGTCACGGGAAGGATCAGACGTTGGCTCGGGTTGGAGTTTCTGTGCATGACTGCCCCTTCATGAACGGAGCGGAATCTCAATGCCATGGAGGTTTTCCCACGTTGGGAGTTGTGGGATGCCCCCTTCAAGGATTCCTTCTGCGGGCCAATTGAGACCTGTTGGGCAGCTCCAGGACATCCCATATGGAATGACTCCAGAGCACCGTTCGAGGATCGATGCCAGGGAATCCCGCCTCGCATTCCAATTTTCTCCCAGCAACAAGACAGTTGAGTTTTGATGGCTCTGCGGGAGCAATCGGGGCGGCTGTGTTGAAATGGACTTTCCCGAGGTTGGGGCCTAATGTGTGTTTGTGTCCATGAGGGCCTTGGAATGGGGCGGTGACACCGGGACCCTGAAGTATTCTCCTAAGCTTTTGACATAGGTCCCATGCACAAGTTTCCTTGTGGAAACAAGATTTGTTCTGATGGGTGCCTCAGGAAACCCCCTATGCTGGTCTTGGAATCCAGGCTTTTGAGGAGACATGTCTGTAAACCAAAGCAATGGATCCGAATATGGCCTAGGGTCCTGTCTGGTTCCATCTTCTTCTCTGGGGATATCCATCTATGGAATGAGTGGAGGTAGATGCTCACCTGTTGTCAGACCACCCTTGTTTGTCCCCGGAGTCCTACACTATTGGGATGGCCCCTGGGACTTTGGAGAATTCTCCTAATTTGTACGATTTTGGACAATGGAATGGGCAGAATTCCCATGGATTGGGTAGGCACAGTCCTAATGTGTGGCTCCAGGGGCCCCAGCCTGTAGGGTGTGTGGCCCAGGAATCTGAGGACAGAAGTCTGAAAACACAAACTCAGCTTATGTTGGGAACGTAGGTATGGCAGGGCCAATCTACAAACCATGAGAAGGACTCTTCAGGATATGAAGAAAGAGCGAGTCTGAGGCGCTTGCTCAGGCTTTTGTCTCTGGATTTTGTATCAAAGATGGGCGTGGAACGTGGGGAGGCCTCATGGGCCATGGACGAATCTTCCTCTCTGTGGATTTGGCCCGGTCCCAATTTCTTTCCATCAATCTGTGGGATGGGAGGTCTCCTCTCAGGTTTGTTACCTCAGGTGTCCCAACCAAAGAGGAATTCCAAAGCAGAGCCCTGGGGAAGAGTGAAGGGACAACCCAAACGATGGTTATAAATTGGGGCCTAGGGGCATGGCAGACCCAATATGCTGTCTCTTCATCCAGCCACTGAGTGGCCTTATTTAAAGACTGGGCACAGGCTGAGGGTCAGCATGTGTGTTTGTGACCAATGTGGCCCGCGAGCATGGGCGGGGCCTCATGGGCCACACTGGTTTCAACTACACTGAACTTTGGATAACATGCCAATCACAAGGTCTCTTGCCATGGGGAAGGGGCTCTGATTTCTGCATCATTTGCAACCCTGGGCAGTGTTTGGAGATAAGGTCTACGTTCTGAAGCCTGAAAACCGCAGTTGGGAAGAGATGACGACCTAAGGCCATGGCGGGTCTGATGTGCTCAGATTGCGGTCAGCTGCCTGGGTGTTGGTCCGGAGGTTCGGGTTCAGGTTGTGCCAGACAGTGAATTAGTACCCAGGTTAGACTATATAATTCAGGTACAGTCGAGAGCCGTGTAGGTTTATCCTGATTTGAGGTGCCTGGGCTACTCATTAGGCAATATATTTTTTCTAGAGGCAGGCAGAGTGCTGCATTGTGGGTCCGGTATTGCCAAACATGAGGGATTCTGGACCAGGAGTGTGAGGACAAGTCTGAGAACATAAGGTAGACTTGGGCTTCAGGCCGAGGGCACGGCTGGTACCCCCTGCAGATCTGAACGAATATCTCATGCTTCAGAAGTCACGGCGAGGATCAGACGTTGGCTCGGGTTGGAGTTTCTGTGCATGACTGCCCCTTCATGAACGGAGCGGAATCTCAAGGCCATGGAGGTTTACCCACGTTGGGAGTTGTGGGATGCCCCCTTCAAGGATTCCTTCTGCGGGACAATTGAGACCTGTTGGGCAGCTCCAGGATATCCCATATGGAAGGACTCCAGAGCACCGTTCGGGGTGGATGCCTGGGAAGCGGGCCTCGCATTCCAAATGTCTCCTAGCAACAAGACAGTTGAGATCGGATAGCTCTGCGGGAGCAACTGGCGTGGCTGAGTTGAAATGGACTTTTAGGGTCGGGCCCATTGTGTGTTTGTGTCCATGAGGGCCTTGGAATGGGGCGTTGGCACCGGGACCCTGAAGTATTCTCCTAAGCTTTTGACATACCTCCCATGCACAAGTTTCCTTGTGGAGATGAGTTTTGTTCTGAGGGGTGCCTCAGGAAACCTCCTATGCTGGTAATGGAAATTAGGCTTTTGAGGAGACATGCCTGTAAACCAAAACAATGGATCCGATTATGGCCTAGGGTCCTGTCTGGTTCAATCTACTTCTCTGGTGATATCCATCTATGGAATCAGTGGAGCGAGATGCTCACCTGGTGTCACACCGCCCTTGTTTGTCCCTGGAGACCTACACTATTGGGATGGCCTCGGGGACTTTGGAGAGTTTTCTTAATTGGTGAGAATTTGGACAATGGAATGGGCAGAATTCCCATGGATTGGGTAGGCACAGTCCTAATGTGTGGCTCCAGGGGCCCCAGCCTGGAGGGTGTGCGGCCCAGGACTTTGAGGACAGAAGTCTGAAAACACAAACTCAGCTAAGGTTTTGGGACGTAGGTATGGGAGGCCCAATCTACAAACCATGAGAAGTACCCCTCAGGATATGAAGAAAGAGCGAGTCTGAGGCACTTGCTCAGGCTTTTGTCTCTGGATTTTGTATCAACAATGGCTGTAGAATGTGGGGAGGCCTCATGGGATATGGAAGAATCTTCCTCTCTGTGGATTTGGCCCGGTCCCAATAGTTTTTCTTCAATTGTCGGATGGGAGGTCTCCTTTCAGGTTTATTACCTCAGGTGTCCGAACAAAATAGGAATTCCAAAGCAGAGCCCTGGGGAAGAGTGAAGGGACAACCCAAACTATGGTTAAAAATTGGGGCCTAGGTGCATGGCAGGCCCAATATGCTGTCTCTTCATCCAGCCACTGAGAGGCCTTACTTGAGGACTGGGCTCATGCTGAGGGTCACAATGTGTGTTTGTGACCAATGTGGCCCGCGAGCATGGGCGGGGCCTCATGGGCCACACTGGTTTCAACTACACTGGACTTTGGACAACCTGCCAAACACAAGGTCTCTGGCCATGGGGAATGTGTTCTGATATCTGCATCATTTTCAACCCTGGGCAGTGGTTGGAGATAAGGTCTAGGTTCTGAAGCCTGAAAAACCGAAGTTGGGAAGAGATGACGACCTAAGGCCATGGCGGGTCTGATATGCTCAGTGTGCGGTCAGCTGCCTGGGTGTTGGTCAGGAGGTTCAGGCTCAGGTTGTGTAGTCAGTGCATTAGTCCCAGGTTAGACTATATGATTTGGGTACAGTCGAGTGCCGTATAGGTTTATCCTCATTTGAGGTGCCTGGGGAGCTCAATAGGCAAGATATTTTTTCTAGAGGGCAGGCAGAGTGCTGCACTTTGGTTCCAGAATTGCCAAACTTGAGGTCTTCTGGGCCAGGAATGTGAGGACAGAAGTCTGAGAACACAAGCTAGACTTGGGCTTCAGGCCGAGGGCACGGCAGGTACCTCCTGCAGATCTGAACCAATATTTCATGCATCTGAAGTCACGGCGAGGATCAGACGTTGGCTCGGGTTGGAGTTTCTGTGCATGACTGCCCCTTCATGAACGGAGCAGAATCTCAAGGCCATGGAGGTTTTCCCACGTTGGGAGTTGTGGGATGCCCCCTTCAAGGATTCCTTCTGCGGCACAATTGAGACCTTTTGGGCAGCTCCTGGATATCCCATATGGAAGGACTCCAGAGCACCGTTCGGGGTGGATGCCTGGGAAGCGGGCCTCGCATTCCAAATGTCTCCTAGCAACAAGACAGTTGAGATCGGATAGCTCTGCGGGAGCAACTGGCGTGGCTGAGTTAAAATGGACTTTTAGGGTCGGGCCCATTGTGTGTTTGTGTCCATGAGGGCCTTGGAATGGGGCGTTGGCACCGGGACCCTGAAGTATTCTCCTAAGCTTTTGACATACCTCCCATGCACAAGTTTCCTTGTGGAGATGAGATTTGTTCTGAGGGGTGCCTCAGGAAACCTCCTATGCTGGTATTGGAAATTAGGCTTTTGAGGAGACATGCCTGTAAACCAAAACAATGGATCCGATTATGGCCTAGGGTCCTGTCTCGTTCCAACTTCTTCTCTGGTGATATCCATCTATGAAATGAGTGGAGGGAGATGCTCACCTGGTGTCACACCGCCCTTGTTTGTCCCTGGAGACCTACACTATTGGGATGGCCTCGGGGACTTTGGAGAGTTTTCTTAATTGGTGAGATTTTGGACAATGGAATGGGCAGAATTCCCATGGATTGGGTAGGCACAGTCCTAATGTGTGGCTCAGGGGCCCCAGCCTTTAGGGTGTGTGGCCCAGGACTTTGAGGACAGAAGTCTGAAAACACCAACTCAGCTAAGGTTTTGGGACGTAGGTATGGGAGGCCCAATCTACAAACCATGAAAAGTACCCCTCAGGATATGAAGAAAGAGCGAGTCTGAGGCACTTGCTCAGGCTTTTGTCTCTGGATTTTGTATCAACAATGGCTGTAGAATGTGGGGAGGCCTCATGGGATATGGACGAAACTTCCTCTCTGTGGATTTGGCCCGGTCCCAATAGTTTTTCTTCAATTGTCGGATGGGAGGTCTCCTTTCAGGTTTATTACCTCAGGTGTCCGAACAAAATAGGAATTCCAAAGCAGAGCCCTGGGGAAGAGTGAAGGGACAACCCAAACTATGGTTAAAAATTGGGGCCTAGGTGCATGGCAGGCCCAATATGTTGTCTCTTCATCCAGCCACTGAGGGGCCTTACTTGAGGAGTGGGCTCATGCTGAGGGTCACAATGTGTGTTTGTGACCAATGTGGCCCGCGAGCATGGGCGGGGCCTCATGGGCCACACTGGTTTCAACTACACTGGACTTTGGACAACCTGCCAAACACAAGGTCTCTGGCGTTGGGGAATGTGTTCTGATATCTGCATCATTTTCAACCCTGGGCAGTGGTTGGAGAGAAGGTCTAGGTTCTGAAGCCTGAAAAACCGAAGTTGGGAAGAGATGTCGACCTAAGGCCATGGCGGGTCTGATATGCTCAGTGTGCGGTAAGCTGCCTGGGTGTTGGTCAGGAGGTTCGGGCTCAGGTTGTGTCAGTCAGTGCATTAGTCCCAGGTTAGACTATATGATTTGGGTACAGTCGAGTGCCGTATAGGTTTATCCTCATTTGAGGTGCCTGGGGAGCTCAATAGGCAAGATATTTTTTCTAGAGGGCAGGCAGAGTGCTGCACTTTGGTTCCAGAATTGCCAAACTTGAGGGCTTCTGGGCCAGGAGTGTGAGGACAGAAGTCTGAGAACACAAGCTAGACTTGGGCTTCAGGCCGAGGGCACGGCAGGTACCTCCTGCAGATCTGAACGAATATTTCATGCATCTGAAGTCACGGCGAGGATCAGACGTTGGCTCGGGTTGGAGTTTCTGTGCATGACTGTCCCTTCATGAACGGAGCGGAATCTCAAGGCCATGGAGGTTTTCCCACGTTGGGAGTTGTGGGATGCCCCCTTCAAGGATTCCTTCTGCGGGACAATTGAGACCTGTTGGTCAGCTCCAGGACATCCCATATGGAATGACTCCAGAGCACCGTTCGAGGATCGATGCCAGGGAATCCCGCCTCGCATTCCAATTTTCTCCTAGCAACAAGACAGTTGAGTTTTGATGGCTCTGCGGGAGCAATCGGGGCGGCTGTGTTGAAATGGACTTTCCCGAGGTTGGGGCCTAATGTGTGTTTGTGTCCATGAGGGCCTTGGAATGAGGCGGTGACCCGGGACCCTGAAGTATTCTCCTAAGCTTTTGACATAGATCCCATGCACAAGTTTCCTTGTGGAAACGAGATTTGTTCTGATGGGTGCCTCAGGAAACCCCCTATGCCCTATGCTGGTCTTGGAATCCAGGCTTTTAAGGAGACATGTCTGTAAACCAAAGCAATGGATCCGAATATGGCCTAGGGTCCTGTCTGGTTCCATCTTCTTCTCTGGGGACATCCATTTATGATATGAGTGGAGGTAGATTCTCAGCTGGTGTCAGACCGACCTTGTTTGTCCCCGGAGACCTACACTATTGGGATGGCCTCGGGGACTTTGGAGAGTTCTCCTAATTTGTACGATTTTGGACAATGGAATGGGCAGAATTCCCATGGATTGGGTAGGCACAGTCCTAATGTTGGCTCCAGGGGCCCCAGCCTGTAGGGTGTGTGGCCCAGGAATCTGAGGACAGAAGTCTGAAAACACAAACTCAGCTTAGGTTGGGAACGTAGGTATGGCAGGGCCAATCTACAAACCATGAGAAGGACTCTTCTGGATATGAAGAAAGAGCGAGTCTGAGGCGCTTGCTCAGGCTTTTGTCTCTGGATTTTGTATCAAAGATGGGCGTGGAACGTGGGAAGGCCTCATGGGCCATGGACGAATCTTCCTCTCTGTGGATTTGGCCCGGTCCCAATTTCTTTCCGTCAATCTGTGGGATGGGAGGTCTCCTCTCAGGTTTGTTACCTCAGGTGTCCCAACCAAAGAGGAATTCCAAAGCAGAGCCCTGGGGAAGAGTGAAGGGACAACCCAAACGATGGTTATAAATTGGGGCCTAGGGGCATGGCAGACCCAATATGCTGTCTCTTCATCCAGCCACTGAGTGGCCTTACTTAAAGACTGGGCACAGGCTGAGGGTCAGCATGTGTGTTTGTGACCAATGTGGCCCGCGAGCATGGGCGGGGCCTCATGGGCCACACTGTTTTCAACTACACTGAACTTTGGATAACATGCCAATCACAAGGTCTCTTGCCATGGGGAAGGAGCGCTGATTTCTGCATCATTTGCAACCCTGGGCAGTGTTTGGAGATAAGGTCTACGTTCTGAAGCCTGAAAACCGCAGTTGGGAAGAGATGACGACCTAAGGCCATGGCGGGTCTGATGTGCTCAGTGTGCGGTCAGCTGCCTGGGTGTTGGTCCGGAGGTTCGGGTTCAGGTTGTGTCAGACAGTGAATTAGTACCCAGGTTAGACTATATAATTCAGGTACAGTCGAGAGCCGTGTAGGTTTATCCTCATTGGAGGTGCCTGGGCTACTCATTAGGCAATATATTTTTTCTAGAGGCAGGCAGAGTGCTGCATTGTGGGTCCGGTATTGCCAAACATGAGGGATTCTGGACCAGGAGTGTGAGGACAAGTCTGAGAACAGAAGGTAGACTTGGGCTTCAGGCCGAGGGCACGGCTGGTACCCCCTGCAGATCTGAACGAATATCTCATGCTTCTGAAGTCACGGCGAGGATCAGACGTTGGCTCGGGTTGGAGTTTCTGTGCATGACTGCCCCTTCATGAACGGAGCGGAATCTCAAGGCCATGGTGGTTTTCCCACGTTGGGAGTTGTGGGATGACCCCTTCAAGGATTCCTTCTGAGGGACAATTGAGACCTGTTGGGCAGCTCCAGGATATCCCATATGGAAGGAATCCAGAGCACCATTCGGGGTGGATGCCTCGGAAGCGGGCCTCGCATTCCAAATGTCTCCTAGCAACAAGACAGTTGAGATCGGATAGCTCTGCAGGAGCAACCGGCGTGGCTGAGTTGAAATGGACTTTTAGGGTCGGGCCCATTGTGTGTTTGTGTCCATGAGGGCCTTGGAATGGGGCGTTGGCACCGGGACCCTGAAGTATTCTCCTAAGCTTTTGACATACCTCCCATGCACAAGTTTCCTTGTGGAGATGAGATTTGTTCTGAGGGGTGCCTCAGGAAACCCCCTATGCTGGTATTGGAATCCAGGCTTTTGAGGAGACATGCCTATAAACCAAAACAATGGATCCGATTATGGCCTAGGGTCCTGTCTCGTTCCAACTTCTTCTCTGGTGATATCCATCTATGAAATGAGTGGAGGGAGATGCTCACCTGGTGTCACACCGCCCTTGCTGTCCCTGGAGACCTACACTATTGGGATGGCCTCGGGGACTTTGGAGAGTTTTCTTAATTGGTGAGATTTTGGACAATGGAATGGGCAGAATTCCCATGGATTGGGTAGGCACAGTCCTAATGTGTGGCTCAGGGGCCCCAGCCTGGAGGGTGTGTGGCCCAGGACTTTGAGGACAGAAGTCTGAAAACACAAACTCAGCTAAGGTTTTGGGACGTAGGTATGGGAGGCCCAATCTACAAACCATGAGAAGTACCCCTCAGGATATGAAGAAAGAGCGAGTCTGAGGCACTTGCTCAGGCTTTTGTCTCTGGATTTTGTATCAACAATGGCTGTAGAATGTGGGGAGGCCTCATGGGATATGGACAAATCTTCCTCTCTGTGGATTTGGCCCAGTCCCAATAGTTTTTCTTCAATTGTCGGATGGGAGGTCTTCTTTCAGGTTTATTACCTCAGGTGTCCGAACAAAATAGGAATTCCAAAGCAGAGCCCTGGGGAAGAGTGAAGTGACAACCCAAGCTATGGTTAAAAATTGGGGCCTAGGTGAATGGCAGGCCCAATATGCTGTCTCTTCATCCAGCCACTGAGAGGCCTTACTTGAGGACTGGGCTCATGCTGAGGGTCACAATGTGTGTTTGTGACCAATGTGGCCCGCGAGCATGGGCGGGGCCTCATGGGCCACACTGGTTTCAACTACACTGGACTTTGGACAACCTGCCAAACACAAGGTCTCTGGCCATGGGGAATGTGTTCTGGTATCTGCATCATTTTCAACCCTGGGCAGTGGTTGGAGATAGGTCTAGGTTCTGAAGCCTGAAAAACCGAAGTTGGGAAGAGATGACGACCTAAGGCCATGGCGGGTCTGATATGCTCAGTGTGCGGTCAGCTGCCTGGGTGTTGGTCAGGAGGTTCGGGCTCAGGTTGTGTCAGTCAGTGCATTAGTCCCAGGTTAGACTATATGATTTGGGTACAGTCGAGTGCCGTATAGGTTTATCCTCATTTGAGGTTCCTGGGGAGCTCAATAGGCAAGTTATTTTTTCTAGAGGGCAGGCAGAGTGCTGCACTTTGGTTCCAGAATTGCCAAACTTGAGGGCTTCTGGGCCAGGAGTGTGAGGACAGAAGTCTGAGAACACAAGCTAGACTTGGGCTTCTGGCCGAGGGCACGGCAGGTACCTCCTGCAGATCTGAACCAATATTTCATGCATCTGAAGTCACGGCGAGGATCAGACGTTGGCTCGGGTTGGAGTTTCTGTGCATGACTGCCCCTTCATGAACGGAGCGGAATCTCAAGGCCATGGAGATTTTCCCACGTTGGGAGTTGTGGAATGCCCCCTTCAAGGATTCCTTCTGCGGGACAATTGAGACCTGTTGGTCAGCTCCAGGACATCCCATATGGAATGACTCCAGAGCACCGTTCGAGGATCGATGCCAGGGAATCCCGCCTCGCATTCCAATTTTCTCCTAGCAACAAGACAGTTGAGTTTTGATGGCTCTGCGGGAGCAATCGGGGCGGCTGTGTTGAAATGGACTTTTCCGATGTTGGGGCCTAATGTGTGTTTATTTGTCCATGAGGGCCTTGGAATGGGGCGGTGACACCGGGACCCTGAAGTATTCTCCTAAGCTTTTGACATAGGTCCCATACACAAGTTTCCTTGTGGAAACGAGATTTGTTCTGATGGGTGCCTCAGGAAACCCCCTATGCTGGTCTTGGAATCCAGGCTTTTAAGGAGACATGTCTGTAAACCAAAGCAATGGATCCGAATATGGCCTAGGGTCCTGTCTGGTTCCATCTTCTTCTCTGGGGACATCCATTTATGATATGAGTGGAGGTAGATGCTCAGCTGGTGTCAGACCGACCTTGTTTGTCCCCGGAGACCTACACTATTGGGATGGCCTCGGGGACTTTGGAGAGTTCTCCTAATTTGTACGATTTTGGATAATGGAATGGGCAGAATGCCCATGGATTGGGTAGGCACAGTCCTAATGTGTGGCTCCAGGGGCCCCAGCCTGTAGGGTGTGTGGCCCAGGAATCTGAGGACAGAAGTCTGAAAACACAAACTCAGCTTAGGTTGGGAACGTAGGTATGGCAGGGCCAATCTACAAACCATGAGAAGCACTCTTCAGGATATGAAGAAAGAGCGAGTCTGAGGCGCTTGCTCAGGCTTTTGTCTCTGGATTTTGTATCAAAGATGGGCGTGGAACGTGGGGAGGCCTCATGGGCCATGGACGAATCTTCCTCTCTGTGGATTTGGCCCGGTCCCAATTTCTTTCCGTCAATCTGTGGGATGGGAGGTCTCCTCTCAGGTTTGTTACCTCAGGTGTCCCAACCAAAGAGGAATTCCAAAGCAGAGCCCTGGGGAAGAGTGAAGGGACAACCCAAACGATGGTTATAAATTGGGGCCTAGGGGCATGGCAGACCCAATATGCTGTCTCTTCATTCAGCCACCGAGTTGGCTTACTTAAAGACTGGGCACAGGCTGAGGGTCAGCATGTGTGTTTGTGACCAATGTGGCCTGCGAGCATGGGCGGGGCCTCATGGGCCACACTGGTTTCAACTACACTGAACTTTGGATAACATGCCAATCACAAGGTCTCTTGCCATGGGGAAGGAGCTCTGATTTCTGCATCATTTGCAACCCTGGGCAGTGTTTGGAGATAAGGTCTACCATCTGAAGCCTGAAAACCGCAGTTGGGAAGATATGACGACCTAAGGCCATGGCGGGTCTGATGTGCTCAGTGTGCGGTCAGCTGCCTGGGTGTTGGTCCAGAGGTTCGGGTTCAGGTTGTGTCAGACAGTGAATTAGTACCCAGGTTAGACTATATAATTCAGGTACAGTCGAGAGCCGTGTAGGTTTATCCTCATTTGAGGTGCCTGGGCTACTCATTAGGCAATATATTTTTTCTAGAGGCAGGCAGAGTGCTGCATTGTGGGTCCGGTATTGCCAAACATGAGGGATTCTGGACCAGGAGTGTGAGGACAAGTCTGAGAACAGAAGCTAGACTTGGGCTTCAGGCCGAGGGCACGGCTGGTACCCCCTGCAGATCTGAACGAATATCTCATGCTTCTGTAGTCACGGCGAGGATCAGACGTTGGCTCGGGTTGGAGTTTCTGTGCATGACTGCCCCTTCATGAACGGAGCGGAATCTCAATGCCATGGAGGTTTTCCCACGTTGGGAGTTGTGGGATGCCCCCTTCAAGGATTCCTTCTGCGGGACAATTGAGACCTGTTGGGCAGCTCCAGGATATCCCATATGGAAGGACTCCAGAGCACCATTCAGGGTGGATGCCTGGGAAGCGGGCCTCGCATTCCAAATGTCTCCTAGCAAGAAGACAGTTGAGATCGGATAGCTCTGCAGGAGCAACCGGCGTGGCTGAGTTGAAATGGACTTTTATGGTCGGCCCAATTTGTGTTTGTGTCCATGAGGGCCTTGGAATGGGGCGTTGGCACCGGGACCCTGAAGTATTCTCCTAAGCTTTTGACATACCTCCCAAGCACAAGTTTCCTTGTGGAGATGAGATTTGTTCTGAGGGGTGCCTCAGGAAACCCCCTATTCTGGTATTGGAATCCAGGCTTTTGAGGAGACATGCCTGTAAACCAAAACAATGGATCCGATTATGGCCTAGGGTCCTGTCTGGTTCAATCTTCTTCTCTGGTGATATCCATCTATGGAATGAGTGGAGGGAGATGCTCACCTGGTGTCACACCGCCCTTGCTGTCCCTGGAGACCTACACTATTGGGATGGCCTCGGGGACTTTGGAGAGTTTTCTTAATTGGTGAGAATTTGGACAATGGAATGGGCAGAATTCCCATGGATTGGGTAGGCACAGTCCTAATGTGTGGCTCCAGGGGCCCCAGCCTGGAGGGTGTGCGGCCCAGGACTTTGAGGACAGAAGTCTGAAAACACAAACTCAGCTAAGGTTTTGGGACGTAGGTATGGGAGGCCCAATCTACAAACCATGAGAAGTACCCCTCAGGATATGAAGAAAGAGCGAGTCTGAGGCACTTGCTCAGGCTTTTGTCTCTGGATTTTGTATCAACAATGGCTGTAGAATGTGGGGAGGCCTCATGGGATATGGACGAATCTTCCTCTCTGTGGATTTGGCCCGGTCCCAATAGTTTTTCTTCAATTGTCGGATGGGAGGTCTCCTTTCAGGTTTATTACCTCAGGTGTCCGAACAAAATAGGAATTCCAAAGCAGAGCCCTGGGGAAGAGTGAAGGGACAACCCAAACTATGGTTAAAAATTGGGGCCTAGGTGAATGGCAGGCCCAATATGCTGTCTCTTCATCCAGCCACTGAGAGGCCTTACTTGAGGACTGGGCTCATGCTGAGGGTCACAATGTGTGTTTGTGACCAATGTGGCCCGCGAGCATGGGCGGGGCCTCATGGGCCACACTGGTTTCAACTACACTGGACTTTGGACAACCTGCCAAACACAAGGTCTCTGGCCATGGGGAATGTGTTCTGATATCTGCATCATTTTCAACCCTGGGCAGTGGTTGGAGATAAGGTCTAGGTTCTGAAGCCTGAAAAACCGAAGTTGGGAAGAGATGACGACCTAAGGCCATGGCGGGTCTGATATGCTCAGTGTGCGGTCAGCTGCCTGGGTGTTGGTCAGGAGGTTCGGGCTCAGGTTGTGTCAGTCAGTGCATTAGTCCCAGGTTAGACTATATGATTTGGGTACAGTCGAGTGCCGTATAGGTTTATCCTCATTTGAGGTGCCTGGGGAGCTCAATAGGCAAGATATTTTTTCTAGAGGGCAGGCAGAGTGCTGCACTTTGGTTCCAGAATTGCCAAACTTGAGGGCTTCTGGGCCAGGAGTGTGAGGACAGAAGTCTGAGAACACAAGCTAGGCTTGGGCTTCAGTCCGAGGGCACGGCAGGTACTTCCTGCAGATCTGAACAAATATTTCATGCATCTGAAGTCACGGCGAGGATCAGACGTTGGCTCGGGTTGGATTTTCTGTGCATGACTGCCCCTTCATGAACGGAGCGGAATCTCAAGGCCATGGAGGTTTTCCCACGTTGGGAGTTGTGGAATGCCCCCTTCAAGGATTCCTTCTGCGGGACAATTGAGACCTGTTGGTCAGCTCCAGGACATCCCATATGGAATGACTCCAGAGCACCGTTTGAGGATCGATGCCAAAGAATCCCGCCTCGCATTCCAATTTTCTCCTAGCAACAAGACAGTTGAGTTTTGATGGCTCTGCGGGAGCAATCGGGGAGGCTGTGTTGAAATGGACTTTCCCGAGGTTGGGGCCTAATGTGTGTTTATTTGTCCATGAGGGCCTTGGAATGGGGCGGTGACACCGGGACCCTGAAGTATTCTCCTAAGCTTTTGACATAGGTCCCATACACAAGTATCCTTGTGGAAACGAGATTTGTTCTGATGGGTGCCTCAGGAAACACCCTATGCTGGTCTTGGAATCCAGGCTTTTAAGGAGACATGTCTGTAAACCAAAGCAATGGATCCGAATATGGCCTAGTGTCCTGTCTGGTTCCATCTTCTTCTCTGGGGACATCCATTTATGATATGAGTGGAGGTAGATGCTCAGCTGGTGTCAGACCGCCCTTGTTTGTCCCCGGAGACCTACACTATTGGGATGGCCTCGGGGACTTTGGAGAGTTCTCCTAATTTGTATGATTTTGGATAATGGAATGGGCAGAATTCCCATGGATTGGGTAGGCACAGTCCTAATGTGTGGCTCCAGGGGCCCCAGCCTGGAGGGTGTGTGGCCCAGGAATCTGAGGACAGAAGTCTGAAAACACAAACTCAGCTTAGGTTGGGAACGTAGGTATGGCAGGGCCAATCTACAAACCATGAGAAGCACTCTTCAGGATATGAAGAAAGAGCGAGTCTGAGGCGCTTGCTCAGGCTTTTGTCTCTGGATTTTGTATCAAAGATGGGCGTGGAACGTGGGGAGGCCTCATGGGCCATGGACGAAACTTCCTCTCTGTGGATTTGGCCCGGTCCCAATTTCTTTCCGTCAATCTGTGGGATGGGAGGTCTCCTCTCAGGTTTGTTACCTCAGGTGTCCCAACCAAAGAGGAATTCCAAAGCAGAGCCCTGGGGAAGAGTGAAGGGACAACCCAAACGATGGTTATAAATTGGGGCCTAGGGGCATGGCAGACCCAATATGCTGTCTCTTCATCCAGCCACTGAGTGGCCTTACTTAAAGACTGGGCACAGGCTGAGGGTCAGCATGTGTGTTTGTGACCAATGTGGCCCGCGAGCATGGGCGGGGCCTCATGGGCCACACTGGTTTCAACTACACTGAACTTTGGATAACATGCCAATCACAAGGTCTCTTGCCATGGGGAAGGAGCTCTGATTTCTGCATCATTTGCAACCCTGGGCAGTGTTTGGATATAAGGTCTACGTTCTGAAGCCTAAAAACCGCAGTTGGGAAGAGATGACGACCTAAGGCCATGGCGGGTCTGATGTGCTCAGTGTGCGGTCAGCTGCCTGGGTGTTGGTCCGGAGGTTCGGGTTCAGGTTGTGTCAGACAGTGAATTAGTACCCAGGTTAGACTATATAATTCAGGTACAGTCGAGAGCCGTGTAGGTTTATCCTCATTTGAGGTGCCTGGGCTACTCATTAGGCAATATATTTTTTCTAGAGGCAGGCAGAGTGCTGCATTGTGGGTCCGGTATTGCCAAACATGAGGGCTTCTGGACCAGGAGTGTGAGGACAAATCTGAGAACAGAAGCTAGACTTGGTCTTCAGGCCGAGGGCACGGCTGGTACCCCCTGCAGATCTGAACGAATATCTCATGCTTCTGAAGTCACGGCGAGGATCAGACGTTGGCTCGGGTTGGAGTTTCTGTGCATGACTGCCCCTTCATGAACGGAGCGGAATCTCAAGGCCATGGAGGTTTTCCCACGTTGGGAGTTGTGGGATGCCCCCTTCAAGGATTCCTTCTGAGGGACAATTGAGACCTGTTGGGCAGCTCCAGGATATCCCATATGGAAGGACTCCAGAGCACCATTCGGGGTGGATGCCTGGGAAGCGGGCCTCGCATTCCAAATGTCTCCTAGCAACAAGACAGTTGAGATCGGATAGCTCTGCGGGAGCAACCGGCGTGGCTGAGTTGAAATGGACTTTTAGGGTCGTGCCCATTGTGTGTTTGTGTCCATGAGGGCCTTGGAATGGGGCGTTGGCACCGGGACCTTGAAGTATTCTCCTAAGCTTTTGACATACCTCCCAAGCACAAGTTTCCTTGTGGAGATGAGATTTGTTCTGAGGGGTGCCTCAGGAAACCCCCTATGCTGGTATTGGAATCCAGGCTTTTGAGGAGACATGCCTGTAAACCAAAATAATGGATCCGATTATGGCTTAGGGTCCTGTCTGGTTCAATCTTCTTCTCTGGTGATATCCATCTATGGAATGAGTGGAGGGAGATGCTCACCTGGTGTCACACCGCCCTTGCTGTCCCTGGAGACCTACACTATTGGGATGGCCTCGGGGACTTTGGAGAGTTTTCTTAATTGGTGAGAATTTGGACAATGGAATGGGCAGAAATCCCATGGATTGGGTAGGCACAGTCCTAATGTGTGGCTCCAGGGGCCCCAGCCTGGAGGGAGTGCGGCCCAGGACTTTGAGGACAGAAGTCTGAAAACACAAACTCAGCTAAGTTTTTGGGACGTAGGTATGGGAGGCCCAATCTACAAACCATGAGAAGTTCCCCTCAGGATATGAAGAAAGAGCGAGTCTGAGGCACTTGCTCAGGCTTTTGTCTCTGGATTTTGTATCAACAATGGCTGTAGAATGTGGGGAGGCCTCATGGGATATGGACGAATCTTCCTCTCTGTGGATTTGGCCCGGTCCCAATAGTTTTTCTTCAATTGTCGGATGGGAGGTCTCCTTTCAGGTTTATTACCTCAGGTGTCCGAACAAAATAGGAATTCCAAAGCAGAGCCCTGGGGAAGAGTGAAGGGACAACCCAAACTATGGTTAAAAATTGGGGCCTAGGTGCATGGCAGGCCCAATATGCTGTCTCTTCATCCAGCCACTGAGAGGCCTTACTTGAGGACTGGGCTCATGCTGAGGGTCACAATGTGTGTTTGTGACCAATGTGGCCCGCGAGCATGGGCGGGGCCTCATGGGCCACACTGGTTTCAACTACACTGGACTTTGGACAACCTGCCAAACACAAGGTCTCTGGCCATGGGGAATGTGTTCTGATATCTGCATCATTTTCAACCCTGGGCAGTGGTTGGAGATAAGGTCTAGGTTCTGAAGCCTGAAAAACCGAAGTTGGGAAGAGATGACGACCTAAGGCCATGGCGGGTCTGATATGCTCAGTGTGCGGTCAGCTGCCTGGGTGTTGGTCAGGAGGTTCGGGCTCAGGTTGTGTCAGTCAGTGCATTAGTCCCAGGTTAGACTATATGATTTGGGTACAGTCGAGTGCCGTATAGGTTTATCCTCATTTGAGGTGCCTGGGGAGCTCAATAGGCAAGATATTTTTTCTAGAGGGCAGGCAGAGTGCTGCACTTTGGTTCCAGAATTGCCAAACTTGAGGGCTTCTGGGCCAGGAGTGTGAGGACAGAAGTCTGAGAACACAAGCTAGACTTGGGCTTCAGGCCGAGGGCACGGCAGGTACCTCCTGCAGATCTGAACCTATATTTCATGCATCTGAAGTCACGGCGAGGATCAGACGTTCGCTCGGGTTGGAGTTTCTGTGCATGACTGCCCCTTCATGAACGGAGCGGAATCTCAAGGCCATGGAGGTTTTCCCACGTTGGGAGTTGTGGAATGCCCCCTTCAAGGATTCCTTCTGCGGGACAATTGAGACCTGTTGGTCAGCTCCAGGACATCCCATATGGAATGACTCCAGAGCACCGTTCGAGGCTTGATGCCAAAGAATCCCGCCTCGCATTCCAATTTTCTCCTAGCAACAAGACAGTTGAGTTTTGATGGCTCTGCGGGAGCAATCGGGGCAGCTGTGTTGAAATGGACTTTCCCGAGGTTGGGGCCTAATGTGTGTTTATTTGTCCATGAGGGCCTTGGAATGGGGCGGTGACACCGGGACCTTGAAGTATTCTCCTAAGCTTTTGACATAGGTCCCATACACAAGTATCCTTGTGGAAACGAGATTTGTTCTGATGGGTGCCTCAGGAAACCCCCTATGCTGGTCTTGGAATCCAGGCTTTTAAGGAGACATGTCTGTAAACCAAAGCAATGGATCCGAATATGGCCTAGGGTCCTGTCTGGTTCCATCTTCTTCTCTGGGGACATCCATTTATGATATGAGTGGAGGTAGATGCTCAGCTGGTGTCAGACCGACCTTGTTTGTCCTCGGAGACCTACACTATTGGGATGGCCTCGGGGACTTTGGAGAGTTCTCCTAATTTGTACGATTTTGGATATTGGAATGGGCAGAATTCCCATGGATTGGGTAGGCACAGTCCTAATGTGTGGCTCCAGGGGCCCCAGCCTGTAGGGTGTGTGGCCCAGGAATCTAAGGACAGAAGTCTGAAAACACAAACTCAGCTTAGGTTGGGAACGTAGGTATGGCAGGGCCAATCTACAAACCATGAGAAGCACTCTTCAGGATATGAAGAAAGAGCGAGTCTGAGGCGCTTGCTCAGGCTTTTGTCTATGGATTTTGTATCAAAGATGGGCGTGGAACGTGGGGAGGCCTCATGGGCCATGGACGAATCTTCCTCTCTGTGGATTTGGCCCGGTCCCAATTTCTTTCCGTCAATCTGTGGGATGGGAGGTCTCCTCTCAGGTTTGTTACCTCAGGTGTCCCAACCAAAGAGGAATTCCAAAGCAGAGCCCTGGGGAAGAGTGAAGGGACAACCCAAACGATGGTTATAAATTTGGGCCTAGGGGCATGGCAGACCCAATATGCTGTCTCTTCATTCAGCCACTGAGTGGGCTTAATTAAAGACTTGGCACAGGCTGAGGGTCAGCATGTGTGTTTGTGACCAATGTGGCCTGCGAGCATGGGCGGGGCCTCATGGGCCACACTGGTTTCAACTACACTGAACTTTGGATAACATGCCAATCACAAGGTCTCTTGCCATGGGGAAGGAGCTCTGATTTCTGCATCATTTGCAACCCTGGGCAGTGTTTGGAGATAAGGTCTACGTTCTGAAGCCTGAAAACCGCAGTTGGGAAGAGATGACGACCTAAGGCCATGGCGGGTCTGATGTGCTCAGTGTGCGGTCAGCTGCCTGGGTGTTGGTCCGGAGGTTCGGGTTCAGGTTATGTCAGACAGTGAATTAGTACCCAGGTTAGACTATATAATTCAGGTACAGTCGAGAGCCGTGTAGGTTTACCCATTTGAGGTGCCTGGGCTACTCATTAGGCAATATATTTTTTCTAGAGGCAGGCAGAGTGCTGCATTGTGGGTCCGGTATTGCCAAACATGAGGGATTCTGGACCAGGAGTGTGAGGACAAGTCTGAGAACAGAAGCTAGACTTGGGCTTCAGGCCGAGGGCACGGCTGGTACCCCCTGCAGATCTGAACGAATATCTCATGCTTCTGAAGTCACGGCGAGGATCAGAAGTTGGCTCGGGTTGGAGTTTCTGTGCATGACTGCCCCTTCATGAACGGAGCGGAATCTCAAGGCCATGGAGGTTTTCCCACGTTGGGAGTTGTGGGATGCCCCCTTCAAGGATTCCTTCTGAGGGACAATTGAGACCTGTTGGGCAGCTCCAGGATATCCCATATGGAAGGACACCAGAGCACCATTCGGGGTGGATGCCTGGGAAGCGGGCCTCGCATTCCAAATGTCTCCTAGCAACAAGACAGTTGAGATCGGATAGCTCTGCGGGAGCAACCGGCGTGGCTGAGTTGAAATGGACTTTTAGGGTCGGCCCAATTTGTGTTTGTGTCCATGTGGGCCTTGGAATGGGGCGTTGGCACCGGGACCCTGAAGTATTCTCCTAAGCTTTTGACATACCTCCCAAGCACAAGTTTCCTTGTGGAGATGAGATTTGTTCTGAGGGGTGCCTCAGGAAAACCCCTATGCTGGTATTGGAATCCAGGCTTTTGAGGAGACATGCCTGTAAACCAAAACAATGGATCCGATTATGGCCTAGGGTCCTGTCTGGTTCAATCTTCTTCTCTGGTGATATCCATCTATGGAATGAGTGGAGGGAGATGCTCACCTGGTGTCACACCGCCCTTGTTTGTCCCTGGAGACCTACACTATTGGGATGGCCTCGGGGAATTTGGAGAGTTTTCTTAATTGGTGAGATTTTGGACAATGGAATGGGCAGAATTCCCATGGATTGGGTAGGCACAGTCCTAATGTGTGGCTCCAGGGGCCCCAGCCTGGAGGGTGTGCGGCCCAGGACTTTGAGGACAGAAGTCTGAAAACACAAACTCAGCTAAGGTTTTGGGACGTAGGTATGGGAGGCCCAATCTACAAACCATGAGAAGTACCCCTCAGGATATGAAGAAAGAGCGAGTCTGAGGCACTTGCTCAGGCTTTGTCTCTGGATTTTGTATCAACAATGGCTGTAGAATGTGGGGAGGCCTCATGGGATATGGACGAATCTTCCTCTCTGTGGATTTGGCCCGGTCCCAATAGTTTTTCTTCAATTGTCGGATGGGAGGTCTCCTTTCAGGTTTATTACCTCAGGTGTCGAACAAAATAGAAATTCCAAAGCAGAGCCCTGGGGAAGAGTGAAGGGACAACCCAAACTATGGTTAAAAATTGGGGCCTAGGTGCATGGCAGGCCCAATAGGCTGTCTCTTCATCCAGCCACTGAGGGGCCTTACTTGAGGACTGGGCTCATGCTGAGGGTCACAATGTGTGTTTGTGACCAATGTGGCCCACGAGCATGGGCGGGGCCTCATGGGCCACACTGGTTTCAACTACACTGGACTTTGGACAACCTGCCAAACACAAGGTCTCTGGCCATGGGGAATGTGTTCTGATATCTGCATCATTTTCAACCCTGGGCAGTGGTTGGAGATAAGGTCTAGGTTCTGAAGCCTGAAAAACCGAAGTTGGGAAGAGATGACGACCTAAGGCCATGGCGGGTCTGATATGCTCAGTGTGCGGTCAGCTGCCTGGGTGTTGGTCAGGAGGTTCGGGCTCAGGTTGTGTCAGTCAGTGCATTAGTCCCAGGTTAGACTATATGATTTGGGTACAGTCGAGTGCCGTATAGGTTTATCCTCATTTGAGGTGCCTGGGGAGCTCAATAGGCAAGATATTTTTTCTAGAGGGCAGGCAGAGTGCTGCACTTTGGTTCCAGAATTGCCAAACTTGAGGGCTTCTGGGCCAGGAGTGTGAGGACAGAAGTCTGATAACACAAGCTAGACTTGGGCTTCAGGCCGAGGGCACGGCAGGTACCTCCTGCAGATCTGAACCTATATTTCATGCATCTGAAGTCACGGCGAGGATCAGACGTTGGCTCGGGTTGGAGTTTCTGTGCATGACTGCCCCTTCATGAACGGAGCGGAATCTCAAGGCCATGGAGGTTTTCCCACGTTGGGAGTTGTGGAATGCCCCCTTCAAGGATTCCTTCTGCGGGACAATTGAGACCTGTTGGTCAGCTCCAGGACATCCCATATGGAATGACTCCAGAGCACCGTTCGAGGATCGATGCCAAAGAATCCCGCCTCGCATTCCAATTTTCTCCTAGCAACAAGACAGTTGAGTTTTGATGGCTCTGCGGGAGCAATCGGGGCGGCTGTGTTGAAATGGACTTTCCCGAGGTTGGGGCCTAATGTGTGTTTATTTGTCCATGAGGGCCTTGGAATGGGGCGGTGACACCGGGACCCTGAAGTATTCTCCTAAGCTTTTGACATAGGTCCCATACACAAGTATCCTTGTGGAAAGGAGATTTGTTCTGATGGGTGCCTCAGGAAACCCCCTATGCTGGTCTTGGAATCCAGGCTTTTAAGGAGACATGTCTGTAAACCAAAGCAATGGATCCGAATATGGCCTAGGGTCCTGTCTGGTTCCATCTTCTTCTCTGGGGACATCCATTTATGATATGAGTGGAGGTAGATGCTCAGCTGGTGTCAGACCGACCTTGTTTGTCCCCGGAGACCTACACTATTGGGATGGCCTCGGGGACTTTGGAGAGTTCTCCTAATTTGTACGATTTTGGCTAATGGAATGGGCAGAATGCCCATGGATTGGGTAGGCACAGTTCTAATGTGTGGCTCCAGGGGCCCCAGCCTGGAGGGTGTGTGGCCCAGGAATCTGAGGACAGAAGTCTGAAAACACAAACTCAGCTTAGGTTGGGAACGTAGGTATGGCAGGGCCAATCTACAAACCATGAGAAGCACTCTTCAGGATATGAAGAAAGAGCGAGTCTGAGGCGCTTGCTCAGGCTTTTGTCTCTGGATTTTGTATCAAAGATGGGCGTGGAACGTGGGGAGGCCTCATGGGCCATGGACGAATCTTCCTCTCTGTGGATTTGGCCCGGTCCCAATTTCTTTCCGTCAATCTGTGGGATGGGAGGTCTCCTCTCAGGTTTGTTACCTCAGGTGTCCCAACCAAAGAGGAATTCCAAAGCAGAGCCCTGGGGAAGAGTGAAGGGACAACCCAAACGATGGTTATAAATTGGGGCCTAGGGGCATGGCAGACCCAATATGCTGTCTCTTCATCCAGCCACTGAGTGGCCTTACTTAAAGACTGGGCACAGGCTGAGGGTCAGCATGTGTGTTTGTGACCAATGTGGCCCGCGAGCATGGGCGGGGCCTCATGGGCCACACTGGTTTCAACTACACTGAACTTTGGATAACATGTCAATCACAAGGTCTCTTGCCATGGGGAAGGAGCGCTGATTTCTGCATCATTTGCAACCCTGGGCAGTGTTTGGAGATAAGGTCTACGTTCTGAAGCCTGAAAACCGCAGTTGGGAAGAGATGACGACCTAAGGCCATGGCGGGTCTGATGTGCTCAGTGTGCGGTCAGCTGCCTGGGTGTTGGTCCGGAGGTTCGGGTTCAGGTTGTGTCAGACAGTGAATTAGTACCCAGGTTAGACTATATAATTCAGGTACAGTCGAGAGCCGTGTAGGTTTATCCTCATTTGAGGTGCCTGGGCTACTCATTAGGCAATATATTTTTTCTAGAGGCAGGCAGAGTGCTGCATTGTGGGTCCGGTATTGCCAAACATGACAGATTCTGGACCAGGAGTGTGAGGACAAGTCTGAGAACAGAAGCTAGACTTGGGCTTCAGGCCGAGGGCACGGCTGGTACCCCCTGCAGATCTGAACGAATATCTCATGCTTCTGAAGTCACGGCGAGGATCAGACGTTGGCTCGGGTTGGAGTTTCTGTGCATGACTGCCCCTTCAAGAACGGAGCGGAATCTCAAGGCCATGGAGGTTTTCCCACGTTGGGAGTTGTGGGATGCCCCCTTCAAGGATTCCTTCTGCGGGACAATTGAGACCTGTTGGGCAGCTCCAGGATATCCCATATGGAAGGATACCAGAGCACCGTTCGGGGTGGATGCCTGGGAAGCGGGCCTCGCATTCCAAATGTCTCCTAGCAACAAGACAGTTGAGATCGGATAGCTCTGCGGGAGCAACCGGCGTGGCTGAGTTGAAATGGACTTTTAGGGTCGGGCCCATTGTGTGTTTGTGTCCATGAGGGCCTTGGAATGGGGCGTTGGCACCGGGACCCTGAAGTATTCTCCTAAGCTTTTGACATACCTCCCATGCACAAGTTTCCTTGTGGAGATGAGATTTGTTCTGAGGGGTGCCTCAGGAAACCCCCTATGCTGGTATTGGAATACAGGCTTTTGAGGAGACATGCCTGTAAACCAAAACAATGGATCCGATTATGGCCTAGGGTCCTGTCTGGTTCAATCTTCTTCTCTGGTGATATCCATCTATGGAATGAGTGGAGGGAGATGCTCACCTGGTGTCACACCGCCCTTGTTTGTCCCTGGAGACCTACACTATTGGGATGGCCTCGGGGACTTTGGAGAATTTTCTTAATTGGTGAGATTTTGGACAATGGAATGGGCAGAATTCCCATGGATTGGGTAGGCACAGTCCTAATGTGTGGCTCCAGGGGCCCCAGCCTGGAGGGTGTGCGGCCCAGGACTTTGAGGACAGAAGTCTGAAAACACAAACTCAGCTAAGGTTTTGGGACGTAGGTATGGGAGGCCCAATCTACAAACCATGAGAAGTACCCCTCAGGATATGAAGAAAGAGCGAGTCTGAGGCACTTGCTCAGGCTTTTGTCTCTGGATTTTGTATCAACAATGGCTGTAGAATGTGGGGAGGCCTCATGGGATATGGACGAATCTTCCTCTCTGTGGATTTGGCCCGGTCCCAATAGTTTTTCTTCAATTGTCGGATGGGAGGTCTCCTTTCAGGTTTATTACCTCAGGTGTCCGAACAAAATAGGAATTCCAAAGCAGAGCCCTGGGGAAGAGTGAAGGGACAACCCAAACTATGGTTAAAAATTGGGGCCTAGGTGCATGGCAGGCCCAATATGCTGTCTCTTCATCCAGCCACTGAGAGGCCTTACTTAAGGACTGGGCTCATGCTGAGGGTCACAATGTGTGTTTGTGACCAATGTGGCCTGCGAACATGGGCGGGGCCTCATGGGCCACACTGGTTTCAACTACACTGGACTTTGGACAACCTGCCAAACACAAGGTCTCTGGCCATGGGGAATGTGTTCTGATATCTGCATCATTTTCAACCCTGGGCAGTGGTTGGAGATAAGGTCTAGGTTCTGAAGCCTGAAAAACCGAAGTTGGGAAGAGATGACGACCTAAGGCCATGGCGGGTCTGATATGCTCAGTGTGCGGTCAGCTGCCTGGGTGTTGGTCAGGAGGTTCGGGCTCAGGTTGTGTCAGTCAGTGCATTAGTCCCAGGTTAGACTATATGATTTGGGTACAGTCGAGTGCCTTATAGGTTTATCCTCATTTGAGGTGCCTGGGGAGCTCAATAGGCAAGATATTTTTTCTAGAGGGCAGGCAGAGTGCTGCACTTTGGTTCCAGAATTGCCAAACTTGAGGGCTTCTGGGCCAGGAGTGTGAGGACAGAAGTCTGAGAACACAAGCTAGACTTGGGCTTCAGGCCGAGGACACGGCAGGTACCTCCTGCAGATCTGAACCAATATTTCATGCATCTGAAGTCACGGCGTGGATCAGACGTTGGCTCGGGTTGGAGTTTCTGTGCATGACTGCCCCTTCATGAACGGAGCGGAATCTCAAGGCCATGGAGGTTTTCCCACGTTGGGAGTTGTGGAATGCCCCCTTCAAGGATTCCTTCTGCGGGACAATTGAGACCTGTTGGTCAGCTCCAGGACATCCCATATGGAATGACTCCAGAGCACCGTTCGAGGATCGATGCCAAAGAATCCCGCCTCGCATTCCAATTTTCTCCTAGCAACAAGACAGTTGAGTTTTGATGGCTCTGCGGGAGCAATCGGGGCGGCTGTGTTGAAATGGACTTTCCCGAGGTTGGGGCCTAATGTGTGTTTATTTGTCCATGAGGGCCTTGGAATGGGGCGGTGACACCGGGACCCTGAAGTATTCTCCTAAGCTTTTGACATAGGTCCCATACACAAGTATCCTTGTGGAAACGAGATTTGTTCTGATGGGTGCCTCAGGAAACCCCCTATGCTGGTCTTGGAATCCAGGCTTTTAAGGAGACATGTCTGTAAACCAAAGCAATGGATCCGAATATGGCCTAGGGTCCTGTCTGGTTCCATCTTCTTCTCTGGGGACATCCATTTATGATATGAGTGGAGGTAGATGCTCAGCTGGTGTCAGACCGACCTTGTTTGCCCCGGAGACCTACACTATTGGGATGGCCTCGGGGACTTTGGAGAGTTCTCCTAATTTGTACGATTTTGGATAATGGAATGGGCAGAATGCCCATGGATTGGGTAGGCACAGTCCTAATGTGTGGCTCCAGGGGCCCCAGCCTGGAGGGTGTGTGGCCCAGGAATCTGAGGACAGAAGTCTGAAAACACAAACTCAGCTTAGGTTGGGAACGTAGGTATGGCAGGGCCAATCTACAAACCATGAGAAGCACTCTTCAGGATATGAAGAAAGAGCGAGTCTGAGGCGCTTGCTCAGGCTTTTGTCTCTGGATTTTGTATCAAAGATGGGCGTGGAACGTGGGGAGGCCTCATGGGCCATGGACGAATCTTCCTCTCTGTGGATTTGGACCGGTCCCAATTTCTTTCCGTCAATCTGTGGGATGGGAGGTCTCCTCTCAGGTTTGTTACCTCAGGTGTCCCAACCAAAGAGGAATTCCAAAGCAGAGCCCTGGGGAAGAGTGAAGGGACAACCCAAACGATGGTTATAAATTGGGGCCTAGGGGCATGGCAGACCCAATATGCTGTCTCTTCATCCAGCCACTGAGTGGCCTTACTTAAAGACTGGGCACAGGCTGAGGGTCAGCATGTGTGTTTGTGACCAATGTGGCCCGCGAGCATGGGCGGGGCCTCATGGGCCACACTGTTTTCAACTACACTGAACTTTGGATAACATGCCAATCACAAGGTCTCTTGCCATGGGGAAGGAGCGCTGATTTCTGCATCATTTGCAACCCTGGGCAGTGTTTGGAGATAAGGTCTACGTTCTGAAGCCTGAAAACCGCAGTTGGGAAGAGATGACGACCAAAGGCCATGGCGGGTCTGATGTGCTCAGTGTGCGGTCAGCTGCCTGGGTGTTGGTCCGGAGGTTCGGGTTCAGGTTGTGTCAGACAGTGAATTAGTACCCAGGTTAAACTATATAATTCAGGTACAGTCGAGAGCCGTGTAGGTTTATCCTCATTTGAGGTGCCTGGGCTACTCATTAGGCAATATATTTTTTCTAGAGGCAGGCAGAGTGCTGCATTGTGGGTCCGGTATTGCCAAACATGAGGGATTCTGGACCAGGAGTGTGAGGACAAGTCTGAGAACAGAAGCTAGACTTGGGCTTCAGGCCGAGGGCATGGCTGGTACCCCCTGCAGATCTGAACGAATATCTCATGCTTCTGAAGTCACGGCGAGGATCAGACGTTGGCTCGGGTTGGAGTTTCTGTGCATGACTGCCCCTTCATGAACGGAGCGGAATCTCAAGGCCATGGAGGTTTTCCCACGTTGGGAGTTGTGGGATGCCCCCTTCAAGGATTCCTTCTGAGGGACAATTGAGACCTTTTGGGCAGCTCCAGGATATCCCATATGGAAGGACTCCAGAGCACCATTCGGGGTGGATGCCTGGGAAGCGGGCCTCGCATTCCAAATGTCTCCTAGCAACAAGACAGTTGAGATCGGATAGCTCTGCGGGAGCAACCGGCGTGGCTGAGTTGAAATGGACTTTTAGGGTCGGGCCCATTGTGTGTTTGTGTCCATGAGGGCCTTGGAATGGGGCGTTGGCACCGGGACCCTGAAGTATTCTCCTAAGCTTTTGACATACCTCCCAAGCACAAGTTTCCTTGTGGAGATGAGATTTGTTCTGAGGGGTGCCTCAGGAAACCCCCTATGCTGGTATTGGAATCCAGGCTTTTGAGGAGACATGCCTGTAAACCAAAACAATGGATCCGATTATGGCCTAGGGTCCTGTCTGGTTCAATCTTCTTCTCTGGTGATATCCATCTATGGAATGAGTGGAGGGAGATGCTCACCTGGTGTCACACCGCCCTTGCTGTCCCTGGAGACCTACACTATTGGGATGGCCTCAGGGACTTTGGAGAGTTTTCTTAATTGGTGAGAATTTGGACAATGGAATGGGCAGAAATCCCATGGATTGGGTAGGCACAGTCCTAATGTGTGGCTCCAGGGGCCCCAGCCTGGAGGGTGTGCGGCCCAGGACTTTGAGGACAGAAGTCTGAAAACACAAACTCAGCTAAGGTTTTGGGACGTAGGTATGGGAGGCCCAATCTACAAACCATGAGAAGTACCCCTCAGGATATGAAGAAAGAGCGAGTCTGAGGCACTTGCTCAGGCTTTTGTCTCTGGATTTTGTATCAACAATGGCTGTAGAATGTGGGGAGGCCTCATGGGATATGGACGAATCTTCCTCTCTGTGGATTTGGCCCGGTCCCAATAGTTTTTCTTCAATTGTCGGATGGGAGGTCTCCTTTCAGTTTTATTACCTCAGGTGTCCGAACAAAATAGGAATTCCAAAGCAGAGCCCTGGGGAAGAGTGAAGGGACAACCCAAACTATGGTTAAAAATTGGGGCCTAGGTGCATGGCAGGCCCAATATGCTGTCTCTTCATCCAGCCACTGAGAGGCCTTACTTGAGGACTGGGCTCATGCTGAGGGTCACAATGTGTGTTTGTGACCAATGTGGCCCGCGAGCATGGGCGGGGCCTCATGGGCCACACTGGTTTCAACTACACTGGACTTTGGACAACCTGCCAAACACAAGGTCTCTGGCCATGGGGAATGTGTTCTGATATCTGCATCATTTTCAACCCTGGGCAGTGGTTGGAGATAAGGTCTAGGTTCTGAAGCCTGAAAAACCGAAGTTGGGAAGAGATGACGACCTAAGGCCATGGCGGGTCTGATATGCTCAGTGTGCGGTCAGCTGCCTGGGTGTTGGTCAGGAGGTTCGGGCTCAGGTTGTGTCAGTCAGTGCATTAGTCCCAGGTTAGACTATATGATTTGGGTACAGTCGAGTGCCGTATAGGTTTATCCTCATTTGAGGTGCCTGGGGAGCTCAATAGGCAAGATATTTTTTCTAGAGGGCAGGCAGAGTGCTGCACTTTGGTTCCAGAATTGCCAAACTTGAGGGCTTCTGGGCCAGGAGTGTGAGGACAGAAGTCTGAGAACACAAGCTAGACTTGGGCTTCAGGCCGAGGGCACGGCAGGTACCTCCTGCAGATCTGAACCAATATTTCATGCATCTGAAGTCACGGCGAGGATCAGACGTTGGCTCGGGTTGGAGTTTCTGTGCATGACTGCCCCTTCATGAACGGAGCGGAATCTCAAGGCCATGGAGGTTTTCCCACGTTGGGAGTTGTGGAATGCCCCCTTCAAGGATTCCTTCTGCGGGACAATTGAGACCTGTTGGTCAGCTCCAGGACATCCCATATGGAATGACTCCAGAGCACCGTTCGAGGATCGATGCCAAAGAATCCCGCCTCGCATTCCAATTTTCTCCTAGCAACAAGACAGTTGAGTTTTGATGGCTCTGCGGGAGCAATCAGGGCGGCTGTGTTGAAATGGACTTTCCCGAGGTTGGGGCCTAATGTGTGTTTATTTGTCCATGAGGGCCTTGGAATGGGGCGGTGACACCGGGACCCTGAAGTATTCTCCTAAGCTTTTGACATAGGTCCCATACACAAGTATCCTTGTGGAAACGAGATTTGTTCTGATGGGTGCCTCAGGAAACCCCCTATGCTGGTCTTGGAATCCAGGCTTTTAAGGAGACATGTCTGTAAACCAAAGCAATGGATCCGAATATGGCCTAGGGTCCTGTCTGGTTCCATCTTCTTCTCTGGGGACATCCATTTATGATATGAGTGGAGGTAGATGCTCAGCTGGTGTCAGACCGACCTTGTTTGTCCCCGGAGACCTACACTATTGGGATGGCCTCGGGGACTTTGGAGAGTTCTCCTAATTTGTACGATTTTGGCTAATGGAATGGGCAGAATGCCCATGGATTGGGAAGGCACAGTCCTAATGTGTGGCTCCAGGGGCCCCAGCCTGGAGGGTGTGTGGCCCAGGAATCTGAGGACAGAAGTCTGAAAACACAAACTCAGCTTAGGTTGGGAACGTAGGTATGGCAGGGCCAATCTACAAACCATGAGAAGCACTCTTCAGGATATGAAGAAAGAGCGAGTCTGAGGCGCTTGCTCAGGCTTTTGTCTCTGGATTTTGTATCAAAGATGGGCGTGGAACGTGGGGAGGCCTCATGGGCCATGGATGAATCTTCCTCTCTGTGGATTTGGCCCGGTCCCAATTTCTTTCCGTCAATCTGTGGGATGGGAGGTCTCCTCTCAGGTTTGTTACCTCAGGTGTCCCAACCAAAGAGGAATTCCAAAGCAGAGCCCTGGGGAAGAGTGAAGGGACAACCCTAACGATGGTTATAAATTGGGGCCTAGGGGCATGGCAGACCCAATATGCTGTCTCTTCATTCAGCCACCGAGTTGGCTTACTTAAAGACTGGGCACAGGCTGAGGGTCAGCATGTGTGTTTGTGACCAATGTGGCCTGCGAGCATGGGCGGGGCCTCATGGGCCACACTGGTTTCAACTACACTGAACTTTGGATAACATGCCAATCACAAGGTCTCTTGCCATGGGGAAGGAGCTCTGATTTCTGCATCATTTGCAACCCTGGGCAGTGTTTGGAGATAAGGTCTACGTTCTGAAGCCTGAAAACCGCAGTTGGGAAGAGATGACGACCTAAGGCCATGGCGGGTCTGATGTGCTCAGTGTGCGGTCAGCTGCCTGGGTGTTGGTCCGGAGGTTCGGGTTCAGGTTGTGTCAGACAGTGAATTAGTACCCAGGTTAGACTATATAATTCAGGTACAGTCGAGAGCCGTGTAGGTTTATCCTCATTTGAGGTGCCTGGGCTACTCATTAGGCAATATATTTTTTCTAGAGGCAGGCAGAGTGCTGCATTGTGGGTCCGGTATTGCCAAACATGAGGGCTTCTGGACCAGGAGTGTGAGGACTAGTCTGAGAACAGAAGCTAGACTTGGGCTTCAGGCCGAGGGCACGGCTGGTACCCCCTGCAGATCTGAACGAATATCTCATGCTTCTGAAGTCACGGCGAGGATCAGACGTTGGCTCGGGTTGGAGTTTCTGTGCATGACTGCCCCTTCATGAACGGAGCGGAATCTCAAGGCCATGGAGGTTTTCCCACGTTGGGAGTTGTGGGATGCCCCCTTCAAGGATTCCTTCTGAGGGACAATTGAGACCTGTTGGGCAGCTCCAGGATATCCCATATGGAAGGACACCAGAGCACCATTCGGGGTGGATGCCTGGGAAGCGGGCCTCGCATTCCAAATGTCTCCTAGCAACAAGACAGTTGAGACCGGATAGCTCTGCGGGAGCAACCGGCGTGGCTGAGTTGAAATGGACTTTTAGGGTCGGGCCCATTGTGTGTTTGTGTCCATGAGGGCCTTGGAATGGGGCGTTGGCACCGGGACCCTGAAGTATTCTCCTAAGCTTTTGACATACCTCCCAAGCACAAGTTTCCTTGTGGAGATGAGATTTGTTCTGAGGGGTGCCTCAGGAAACCCCCTATGCTGGTATTGGAATCCAGGCTTTTGAGGAGACATGCCTGTAAACCAAAACAATGGATCCGATTATGGCCTAGGGTCCTGTCTGGTTCAATCTTCTTCTCTGGTGATATCCATCTATGGAATGAGTGGAGGGAGATGCTCACCTGGTGTCACACCGCCCTTGCTGTCCCTGGAGACCTACACTATTGGGATGGCCTCGGGGACTTTGGAGAGTTTTCTTAATTGGTGAGAATTTGGACAATGGAATGGGCAGAAATCCCATGGATTGGGTAGGCACAGTCCTAATGTGTGGCTCCAGGGGCCCCAGCCTGGAGGGTGTGCGGCCCAGGACTTTGAGGACAGAAGTCTGAAAACACAAACTCAGCTAAGGTTTTGGGACGTAGGTATGGGAGGCCCAATCTACAAACCATGAGAAGTACCCCTCAGGATATGAAGAAAGAGCGAGTCTGAGGCACTTGCTCAGGCTTTTGTCTCTGGATTTTGTATCAACAATGGCTGTAGAATGTGGGGAGGCCTCATGGGATATGGACGAATCTTCCTCTCTGTGGATTTGGCCCGGTCCCAATAGTTTTTCTTCAATTGTCGGATGGGAGGTCTCCTTTCAGGTTTATTACCTCAGGTGTCCGAACAAAATAGGAATTCCAAAGCAGAGCCCTGGGGAAGAGTGAAGGGACAACCCAAACTATGGTTAAAAATTGGGGCCTAGGTGCATGGCAGGCCCAATATGCTGTCTCTTCATCCAGCCACTGAGAGGCCTTACTTGAGGACTGGGCTCATGCTGAGGGTCACAATGTGTGTTTGTGACCAATGTGGCCCGCGAGCATGGGCGGGGCCTCATGGGCCACACTGGTTTCAACTACACTGGACTTTGGACAACCTGCCAAACACAAGGTCTCTGGCCATGGGGAATGTGTTCTGATATCTGCATCATTTTCAACCCTGGGCAGTGGTTGGAGATAAGGTCTAGGTTCTGAAGCCTGAAAAACCGAAGTTGGGAAGAGATGACGACCTAAGGCCATGGCGGGTCTGATATGCTCAGTGTGCGGTCAGCTGCCTGGGTGTTGGTCAGGAGGTTCGGGCTCAGGTTGTGTCAGTCAGTGCATTAGTCCCAGGTTAGACTATATGATTTGGGTACAGTCGAGTGCCGTATAGGTTTATCCTCATTTGAGGTGCCTGGGGAGCTCAATAGGCAAGATATTTTTTCTAGAGGGCAGGCAGAGTGCTGCACTTTGGTTCCAGAATTGCCAAACTTGAGGGCTTCTGGGCCAGGAGTGTGAGGACAGAAGTCTGAGAACACAAGCTAGACTTGGGCTTCAGGCCGAGGGCACGGCAGGTACCTCCTGCAGATCTGAACCAATATTTCATGCATCTGAAGTCACGGCGAGGATCAGACGTTGGCTCGGGTTGGAGTTTCTGTGCATGACTGCCCCTTCATGAACGGAGCGGAATCTCAAGGCCATGGAGGTTTTCCCACGTTGGGAGTTGTGGAATGCCCCCTTCAAGGATTCCTTCTGCGGGACAATTGAGACCTGTTGGTCAGCTCCAGGACATCCCATATGGAATGACTCCAGAGCACCGTTCGAGGATCGATGCCAAAGAATCCCGCCTCGCATTCCAATTTTCTCCTAGCAACAAGACAGTTGAGTTTTGATGGCTCTGCGGGAGCAATCGGGGCGGCTGTGTTGAAATGGACTTTCCCGAGGTTGGGGCCTAATGTGTGTTTATTTGTCCATGAGGGCCTTGGAATGGGGCGGTGACACCGGGACCCTGAAGTATTCTCCTAAGCTTTTGACATAGGTCCCATACACAAGTATCCTTGTGGAAACGAGATTTGTTCTGATGGGTGCCTCAGGAAACCCCCTATGCTGGTCTTGGAATCCAGGCTTTTAAGGAGACATGTCTGTAAACCAAAGCAATGGATCCGAATATGGCCTAGGGTCCTGTCTGGTTCCATCTTCTTCTCTGGGGACATCCATTTATGATATGAGTGGAGGTAGATGCTCAGCTGGTGTCAGACCGACCTTGTTTGTCCCCGGAGACCTACACTATTGGGATGGCCTCGGGGACTTTGGAGAGTTCTCCTAATTTGTACGATTTTGGCTAATGGAATGGGCAGAATGCCCATGGATTGGGTAGGCACAGTCCTAATGTGTGGCTCCAGGGGCCCCAGCCTGGAGGGTGTGTGGCCCAGGAATCTGAGGACAGAAGTCTGAAAACACAAACTCAGCTTAGGTTGGGAACGTAGGTATGGCAGGGCCAATCTACAAACCATGAGAAGCACTCTTCAGGATATGAAGAAAGAGCGAGTCTGAGGCGCTTGCTCAGGCTTTTGTCTCTGGATTTTGTATCAAAGATGGGCGTGGAACGTGGGGAGGCCACATGGGCCATGGATGAATCTTCCTCTCTGTGGATTTGGCCCGGTCCCAATTTCTTTCCGTCAATCTGTGGGATGGGAGGTCTCCTCTCAGGTTTGTTACCTCAGGTGTCCCAACCAAAGAGGAATTCCAAAGCAGAGCCCTGGGGAAGAGTGAAGGGACAACCCTAACGATGGTTATAAATTGGGGCCTAGGGGCATGGCAGACCCAATATGCTGTCTCTTCATTCAGCCACCGAGTTGGCTTACTTAAAGACTGGGCACAGGCTGAGGGTCAGCATGTGTGTTTGTGACCAATGTGGCCTGCGAGCATGGGCGGGGCCTCATGGGCCACACTGGTTTCAACTACACTGAACTTTGGATAACATGCCAATCACAAGGTCTCTTGCCATGGGGAAGGAGCGCTGATTTCTGCATCATTTGCAACCCTGGGCAGTGTTTGGAGATAAGGTCTACGTTCTGAAGCCTGAAAACCGCAGTTGGGAAGAGATGACGACCTAAGGCCATGGCGGGTCTGATGTGCTCAGTGTGCGGTCAGCTGCCTGGGTGTTGGTCCGGAGGTTCGGGTTCAGGTTGTGTCAGACAGTGAATTAGTACCCAGGTTAGACTATATAATTCAGGTACAGTCGAGAGCCGTGTAGGTTTATCCTCATTTGAGGTGCCTGGGCTACTCATTAGGCAATATATTTTTTCTAGAGGCAGGCAGAGTGCTGCATTGTGGGTCCGGTATTGCCAAACATGAGGGCTTCTGGACCAGGAGTGTGAGGACTAGTCTGAGAACAGAAGCTAGACTTGGGCTTCAGGCCGAGGGCACGGCTGGTACCCCCTGCAGATCTGAACGAATATCTCATGCTTCTGAAGTCACGGCGAGGATCAGACGTTGGCTCGGGTTGGAGTTTCTGTGCATGACTGCCCCTTCATGAACGGAGTGGAATCTCAAGGCCATGGAGGTTTTCCCACGTTGGGAGTTGTGGGATGCCCCCTTCAAGGATTCCTTCTGAGGGACAATTGAGACCTGTTTGGCAGCTCCAGGATATCCCATATGGAAGGACACCAGAGCACCATTCGGGGTTGATGCCTGGGAAGCGGGCCTCGCATTCCAAATGTCTCCTAGCAACAAGACAGTTGAGATCGGATAGCTCTGCGGGAGCAACCGGCGTGGCTGAGTTGAAATGGACTTTTAGGGTCGGGCCCATTGTGTGTTTGTGTCCATGAGGGCCTTGGAATGGGGCGTTGGCACCGGGACCCTGAAGTATTCTCCTAAGCTTTTGACATACCTCCCAAGCACAAGTTTCCTTGTGGAGATGAGATTTGTTCTGAGGGGTGCCTCAGGAAACCCCCTATGCTGGTATTGGAATCCAGGCTTTTGAGGAGACATGCCTGTAAACCAAAACAATGGATCCGATTATGGCCTAGGGTCCTGTCTGGTTCAATCTTCTTCTCTGGTGATATCCATCTATGGAATGAGTGGAGGGAGATGCTCACCTGGTGTCACACCGCCCTTGCTGTCCCTGGAGACCTACACTATTGGGATGGCCTCGGGGACTTTGGAGAGTTTTCTTAATTGGTGAGAATTTGGACAATGGAATGGGCAGAAATCCCATGGATTGGGTAGGCACAGTCCTAATGTGTGGCTCCAGGGGCCCCAGCCTGGAGGGAGTGCGGCCCAGGACTTTGAGGACAGAAGTCTGAAAACACAAACTCAGCTAAGGTTTTGGGACGTAGGTATGGGAGGCCCAATCTACAAACCATGAGAAGTTCCCCTCAGGATATGAAGAAAGAGCGAGTCTGAGGCACTTGCTCAGGCTTTTGTCTCTGGATTTTGTATCAACAATGGCTGTAGAATGTGGGGAGGCCTCATGGGATATGGACGAATCTTCCTCTCTGTGGATTTGGCCCGGTCCCAATAGTTTTTCTTCAATTGTCGGATGGGAGGTCTCCTTTCAGGTTTATTACCTCAGGTGTCCGAACAAAATAGGAATTCCAAAGAAGAGCCCTGGGGAAGAGTGAAGGGACAACCCAAACTATGGTTAAAAATTGGGGCCTAGGTGCATGGCAGGCCCAATAAGCTGTCTCTTCATCCAGCCACTGAGAGGCCTTACTTGAGGACTGGGCTCATGCTGAGGGTCACAATGTGTGTTTGTGACCAATGTGGCCCGCGAACATGGGCGGGGCCTCATGGGCCACACTGGTTTCAACTACACTGGACTTTGGACAACCTGCCAAACACAAGGTCTCTGGCCATGGGGAATGTGTTCTGATATCTGCATCATTTTCAACCCTGGGCAGTGGTTGGAGATAAGGTCTAGGTTGAAGCCTGAAAAACCGAAGTTGGGAAGAGATGACGACCTAAGGCCATGGCGGGTCTGATATGCTCAGTGTGCGGTCAGCTGCCTGGGTGTTGGTCAGGAGGTTCGGGCTCAGGTTGTGTCAGTCAGTGCATTAGTCCCAGGTTAGACTATATGATTTGGGTACAGTCGAGTGCCGTATAGGTTTATCCTCATTTGAGGTGCCTGGGGAGCTCAATAGGCAAGATATTTTTTCTAGAGGGCAGGCAGAGTGCTGCACTTTGGTCCCTGAATTGCCAAACTTGAGGGCTTCTGGGCCAGGAGTGTGAGGACAGAAGTCTGAGAACACAAGCTAGACTTGGGCTTCAGGCCGAGGGCACGGCAGGTACCTCCTGCAGATCTGAACCAATATTTCATGCATCTGAAGTCACGGCGAGGATCAGACGTTGGCTCGGGTTGGAGTTTCTGTGCATGACTGCCCCTTCATGAATGGAGCGGAATCTCAAGGCCATGGAGGTTTTCCCACGTTGGGAGTTGTGGAATGCCCCCTTCAAGGATTCCTTCTGCGGGACAATTGAGACCTGTTGGTCAGCTCCAGGACATCCCATATGGAATGACTCCAGAGCACCGTTCGAGGATCGATGCCAAAGAATCCCGCCTCGCATTCCAATTTTCTCCTAGCAACAAGACAGTTGAGTTTTGATGGCTCTGCGTGAGCAATCAGGGCGGCTGTGTTGAAATGGACTTTCCCGAGGTTGGGGCCTAATGTGTGTTTATTTGTCCATGAGGGCCTTGGAATGGGGCGGTGACACCGGGACCCTGAAGTATTCTCCTAAGCTTTTGACATAGGTCCCATACACAAGTATCCTTGTGGAAACGAGATTTGTTCTGATGGGTGCCTCAGGAAACCACCTATGCTGGTCTTGGAATCCAGGCTTTTAAGGAAACATGTCTGTAAACCAAAGCAATGGATCCGAATATGGCCTAGGGTCCTGTCTGGTTCCATCTTCTTCTCTGGGGACATCCATTTATGATATGAGTGGAGGTAGATGCTCAGCTGGTGTCAGACCGACCTTGTTTGTCCCCGGAGACCTACACTATTGGGATGGCCTCGGGGACTTTGGAGAGTTCTCCTAATTTGTACGATTTTGGCTAATGGAATGGGCAGAATGCCCATGGATTGGGTAGGCACAGTCCTAATGTGTGGCTCCAGGGGCCCCAGCCTGTAGGGTGTGTGGCCCAGGAATCTGAGGACAGAAGTCTGAAAACACAAACTCAGCTTAGGTTGGGAACGTAGGTATGGCAGGGCCAATCTACAAACCATGAGAAGCACTCTTCAGGATATGAAGAAAGAGCGAGTCTGAGGCGCTTGCTCAGGCTTTTGTCTCTGGATTTTGTATCAAAGATGGGCGTGGAACGTGGGGAGGCCTCATGGGCCATGGACGAATCTTCCTCTCTGTGGATTTGGCCCGGTCCCAATTTCTTTCCGTCAATCTGTGGGATGGGAGGTCTCCTCTCAGGTTTGTTACCTCAGGTGTCCCAACCAAAGAGGAATTCCAAAGCAGAGCCCTGGGGAAGAGTGAAGGGACAACCCAAACGACGGTTATAAATTGGGGCCTAGGGGCATGGCAGACCCAATATGCTGTCTCTTCATCCAGCCACTGAGTGGCCTTACTTAAAGACTGGGCACAGGCTGAGGGTCAGCATGTGTGTTTGTGACCAATGTGGCCCGCGAGCATGGGCGGGGCCTCATGGGCCACACTGGTTTCAACTACACTGAACTTTGGATAACATGCCAATCACAAGGTCTCTTGCCATGGGGAAGGAGCTCTGATTTCTGCATCATTTGCAACCCTGGGCAGTGTTTGGAGATAAGGTCTACGTTCTGAAGCCTGAAAACCGCAGTTGGGAAGAGATGACGACCTAAGGCCATGGCGGGTCTGATGTGCTCAGTGTGCGGTCAGCTGCCTGGGTGTTGGTCCGGAGGTTCGGGTTCAGGTTGTGTCAGACAGTGAATTAGTACCCAGGTTAGACTATATAATTCAGGTACAGTCGAGAGCCGTGTAGGTTTATCCTCATTTGAGGTGCCTGGGCTACTCATTAGGCAATATATTTTTTCTAGAGGCAGGCAGAGTGCTGCATTGTGGGTCCGGTATTGCCAAACATGACAGATTCTGGACCAGGAGTGTGAGGACAAGTCTGAGAACAGAAGCTAGACTTGGGCTTCAGGCCGAGGGCACGGCTGGTACCCCCTGCAGATCTGAACGAATATCTCATGCTTCTGAAGTCACGGCGAGGATCAGACGTTGGCTCGGGTTGGAGTTTCTGTGCATGACTGCCCCTTCATGAACGGAGCGGAATCTCAAGGCCATGGAGGTTTTCCCACGTTGGGAGTTGTGGGATGCCCCCTTCAAGGATTCCTTCTGCGGGACAATTGAGACCTGTTGGGCAGCTCCAGGATATCCCATATGGAAGGATACCAGAGCACCGTTCGGGGTGGATGCCTGGGAAGCGGGCCTCGCATTCCAAATGTCTCCTAGCAACAAGACAGTTGAGATCAGATAGCTCTGCGGGAGCAACCGGCGTGGCTGAGTTGAAATGGACTTTTAGGGTCGGGCCCATTGTGTGTTTGTGTCCATGAGGGCCTTGGAATGGGGCGTTGGCACCGGGACCCTGAAGTATTCTCCTAAGTTTTTGACATACCTCCCATGCACAAGTTTCCTTGTGGAGATGAGATTTGTTCTGAGGGGTGCCTCAGGAAACCCCCTATGCTGGTATTGGAATACAGGCTTTTGAGGAGACATGCCTGTAAACCAAAACAATGGATCCGAATTTGGCCTAGGGTCCTGTCTGGTTCAATCTTCTTCTCTGGTGATATCCATCTATGGAATGAGTGGAGGGAGATGCTCACCTGGTGTCACACCGCCCTTGTTTGTCCCTGGAGACCTACACTATTGGGATGGCCTCGGGGAATTTGGAGATTTTTCTTAATTGGTGAGAATTTGGACAATGGAATGGGCAGAAATCCCATGGATTGGGTAGGCACAGTCCTAATGTGTGGCTCCAGGGGCCCCAGCCTGGAGGGTGTGCGGCCCAGGACTTTGAGGACAGAAGTCTGAAAACACAAACTCAGCTAAGGTTTTGGGACGTAGGTATGGGAGGCCCAATCTACAAACCATGAGAAGTACCCCTCAGGATATGAAGAAAGAGCGAGTCTGAGGCACTTGCTCAGGCTTTTGTCTCTGGATTTTGTATCAACAATGGCTGTAGAATGTGGGGAGGCCTCATGGGATATGGACGAATCTTCCTCTCTGTGGATTTGGCCCGGTCCCAATAGTTTTTCTTCAATTGTCGGATGGGAGGTCTCCTTTCAGGTTTATTACCTCAGGTGTCCGAACAAAATAGGAATTCCAAAGCAGAGCCCTGGGGAAGAGTGAAGGGACAACCCAAACTATGGTTAAAAATTGGGGCCTAGGTGCATGGCAGGCCCAATATGCTGTCTCTTCATCCAGCCACTGAGAGGCCTTACTTGAGGACTGGGCTCATGCTGAGGGTCACAATGTGTGTTTGTGACCAATGTGGCCCGCGAGCATGGGCGGGGCCTCATGGGCCACACTGGTTTCAACTACACTGGACTTTGGACAACCTGCCAAACACAAGGTCTCTGGCCATGGGGAATGTGTTCTGATATCTGCATCATTTTCAACCCTGGGCAGTGGTTGGAGATAAGGTCTAGGTTCTGAAGCCTGAAAAACCGAAGTTGGGAAGAGATGACGACCTAAGGCCATGGCGGGTCTGATATGCTCAGTGTGCGGTCAGCTGCCTGGGTGTTGGTCAGGAGGTTCGGGCTCAGGTTGTGTCAGTCAGTGCATTAGTCCCAGGTTAGACTATATGATTTGGGTACAGTCGAGTGCCGTATAGGTTTATCCTCATTTGAGGTGCCTGGGGAGCTCAATAGGCAAGATATTTTTTCTAGAGGGCAGGCAGAGTGCTGCACTTTGGTTCCAGAATTGCCAAACTTGAGGGCTTCTGGGCCAGGAGTGTGAGGACAGAAGTCTGAGAACACAAGCTAGACTTGGGCTTCAGGCCGAGGGCACGGCAGGTACCTCGTGCAGATCTGAACCAATATTTCATGCATCTGAAGTCACGGCGAGGATCAGACGTTGGCTCGGGTTGGAGTTTCTGTGCATGACTGCCCCTTCATGAACGGAGCGGAATCTCAAGGCCATGGAGGTTTTCCCACGTTGGGAGTTGTGGAATGCCCCCTTCAAGGATTCCTTCTGCGGGACAATTGAGACCTGTTGGTCAGCTCCAGGACATCCCATATGGAATGACTCCAGAGCACCGTTCGAGGATCGATGCCAAAGAATCCCGCCTCGCATTCCAATTTTCTCCTAGCAACAAGACAGTTGAGTTTTGATGGCTCTGCGGGAGCAATCAGGGCGGCTGTGTTGAAATGGACTTTCCCGAGGTTGGGGCCTAATGTGTGTTTATTTGTCCATGAGGGCCTTGGAATGGGGCGGTGACACCGGGACCCTGAAGTATTCTCCTAAGCTTTTGACATAGGTCCCATACACAAGTATCCTTGTGGAAACGAGATTTGTTCTGATGGGTGCCTCAGGAAAACCCCTATGCTGGTCTTGGAATCCAGGCTTTTAAGGAGACATGTCTGTAAACCAAAGCAATGGATCCGAATATGGCCTAGGGTCCTGTCTGGTTCCATCTTCTTCTCTGGGGACATCCATTTATGATATGAGTGGAGGTAGATGCTCAGCTGGTGTCAGACCGACCTTGTTTGTCCCCGGAGACCTACACTATTGGGATGGCCTCGGGGACTTTGGAGAGTTCTCCTAATTTGTACGATTTTGGCTAATGGAATGGGCAGAATGCCCATGGATTGGGTAGGCACAGTCCTAATGTGTGGCTCCAGGGGCCCCAGCCTGGAGGGTGTGTGGCCCAGGAATCTGAGGACAGAAGTCTGAAAACACAAACTCAGCTTAGGTTGGGAACGTAGGTATGGCAGGGCCAATCTACAAACCATGAGAAGCACTCTTCAGGATATGAAGAAAGAGCGAGTCTGAGGCGCTTGCTCAGGCTTTTGTCTCTGGATTTTGTATCAAAGATGGGCGTGGAACGTGGGGAGGCCTCATGGGCCATGGATGAATCTTCCTCTCTGTGGATTTGGCCCGGTCCCAATTTCTTTCCGTCAATCTGTGGGATGGGAGGTCTCCTCTCAGGTTTGTTACCTCAGGTGTCCCAACCAAAGAGGAATTCCAAAGCAGAGCCCTGGGGAAGAGTGAAGGGACAACCCTAACGATGGTTATAAATTGGGGCCTAGGGGCATGGCAGACCCAATATGCTGTCTCTTCATTCAGCCACCGAGTTGGCTTACTTAAAGACTGGGCACAGGCTGAGGGTCAGCATGTGTGTTTGTGACCAATGTGGCCTGCGAGCATGGGCGGGGCCTCATGGGCCACACTGGTTTCAACTACACTGAACTTTGGATAACATGCCAATCACAAGGTCTCTTGCCATGGGGAAGGAGCTCTGATTTCTGCATCATTTGCAACCCTGGGCAGTGTTTGGAGATAAGGTCTACGTTCTGAAGCCTGAAAACCGCAGTTGGGAAGAGATGACGACCTAAGGCCATGGCGGGTCTGATGTGCTCAGTGTGCGGTCAGCTGCCTGGGTGTTGGTCCGGAGGTTCGGGTTCAGGTTGTGTCAGACAGTGAATTAGTACCCAGGTTAGACTATATAATTCAGGTACAGTCGAGAGCCGTGTAGGTTTATCCTCATTTGAGGTGCCTGGGCTACTCATTAGGCAATATATTTTTTCTAGAGGCAGGCAGAGTGCTGCATTGTGGGTCCGGTATTGCCAAACATGACAGATTCTGGACCAGGAGTGTGAGGACAAGTCTGAGAACAGAAGCTCGACTTGGGCTTCAGGCCGAGGGCACGGCTGGTACCCCCTGCAGATCTGAACGAATATCTCATGCTTCTGAAGTCACGGCGAGGATCAGACGTTGGCTCGGGTTGGAGTTTCTGTGCATGACTGCCCCTTCATGAACGGAGCGGAATCTCAAGGCCATGGAGGTTTTCCCACGTTGGGAGTTGTGGGATGCCCCCTTCAAGGATTCCTTCTGCGGGACAATTGAGACCTGTTGGGCAGCTCCAGGATATCCCATATGGAAGGATTACAGAGCACCGTTCGGGGTGGATGCCTGGGAAGCGGGCCTCGCATTCCAAATGTCTCCTAGCAACAAGACAGTTGAGATCGGATAGCTCTGCGGGAGCAACCGGCGTGGCTGAGTTGAAATGGACTTTTAGGGTCGGGCCCATTGTGTGTTTGTGTCCATGAGGGCCTTGGAATGGGGCGTTGGCACCGGGACCCTGAAGTATTCTCCTAAGTTTTTGACATACCTCCCATGCACAAGTTTCCTTGTGGAGATGAGATTTGTTCTGAGGGGTGCCTCAGGAAACCCCCTATGCTGGTATTGGAATACAGGCTTTTGAGGAGACATGCCTGTAAACCAAAACAATGGATCCGATTATGGCCTAGGGTCCTGTCTGGTTCAATCTTCTTCTCTGGTGATATCCATCTATGGAATGAGTGGAGGGAGATGCTCACCTGGTGTCACACCGCCCTTGTTTGTCCCTGGAGACCTACACTATTGGGATGGCCTCGGGGAATTTGGAGATTTTTCTTAATTGGTGAGATTTTGGACAATGGAATGGGCAGAATTCCCATGGATTGGGTAGGCACAGTCCTAATGTGTGGCTCCAGGGGCCCCAGCCTGGAGGGTGTGCGGCCCAGGACTTTGAGGACAGAAGTCTGAAAACACAAACTCAGCTAAGGTTTTGGGACGTAGGTATGGGAGGCCCAATCTACAAACCATGAGAAGTACCCCTCAGGATATGAAGAAAGAGCGAGTCTGAGGCACTTGCTCAGGCTTTTGTCTCTGGATTTTGTATCAACAATGGCTGTAGAATGTGGGGAGGCCTCATGGGATATGGACGAATCTTCCTCTCTGTGGATTTGGCCCGGTCCCAATAGTTTTTCTTCAATTGTCGGATGGGAGGTCTCCTTTCAGGTTTATTACCTCAGGTGTCCGAACAAAATAGGAATTCCAAAGCAGAGCCCTGGGGAAGAGTGAAGGGACAACCCAAACTATGGTTAAAAATTGGGGCCTAGGTGCATGGCAGGCCCAATATGCTGTCTCTTCATCCAGCCACTGAGAGGCCTTACTTGAGGACTGGGCTCATGCTGAGGGTCACAATGTGTGTTTGTGACCAATGTGGCCCGCGAGCATGGGCGGGGCCTCATGGGCCACACTGGTTTCAACTACACTGGACTTTGGACAACCTGCCAAACACAAGGTCTCTGGCCATGGGGAATGTGTTCTGATATCTGCATCATTTTCAACCCTGGGCAGTGGTTGGAGATAAGGTCTAGGTTCTGAAGCCTGAAAAACCGAAGTTGGGAAGAGATGACGACCTAAGGCCATGGCGGGTCTGATATGCTCAGTGTGCGGTCAGCTGCCTGGGTGTTGGTCAGGAGGTTCGGGCTCAGGTTGTGTCAGTCAGTGCATTAGTCCCAGGTTAGACTATATGATTTGGGTACAGTCGAGTGCCGTATAGGTTTATCCTCATTTGAGGTGCCTGGGGAGCTCAATAGGCAAGATATTTTTTCTAGAGGGCAGGCAGAGTGCTGCACTTTGGTTCCAGAATTGCCAAACTTGAGGGCTTCTGGGCCAGGAGTGTGAGGACAGAAGTCTGAGAACACAAGCTAGACTTGGGCTTCAGGCCGAGGGCACGGCAGGTACCTCGTGCAGATCTGAACCAATATTTCATGCATCTGAAGTCACGGCGAGGATCAGACGTTGGCTCGGGTTGGAGTTTCTGTGCATGACTGCCCCTTCATGAATGGAGCGGAATCTCAAGGCCATGGAGGTTTTCCCACGTTGGGAGTTGTGGAATGCCCCCTTCAAGGATTCCTTCTGCGGGACAATTGAGACCTGTTGGTCAGCTCCAGGACATCCCATATGGAATGACTCCAGAGCACCGTTCGAGGATCGATGCCAAAGAATCCCGCCTCGCATTCCAATTTTCTCCTAGCAACAAGACAGTTGAGTTTTGATGGCTCTGCGGGAGCAATCAGGGCGGCTGTGTTGAAATGGACTTTCCCGAGGTTGGGGCCTAATGTGTGTTTATTTGTCCATGAGGGCCTTGGAATGGGGCGGTGACACCGGGACCCTGAAGTATTCTCCTAAGCTTTTGACATAGGTCCCATACACAAGTATCCTTGTGGAAACGAGATTTGTTCTGATGGGTGCCTCAGGAAACCCCCTATGCTGGTCTTGGAATCCAGGCTTTTAAGGAGACATGTCTGTAAACCAAAGCAATGGATCCGAATATGGCCTAGGGTCCTGTCTGGTTCCATCTTCTTCTCTGGGGACATCCATTTATGATATGAGTGGAGGTAGATGCTCAGCTGGTGTCAGACCGACCTTGTTTGTCCCCGGAGACCTACACTATTGGGATGGCCTCGGGGACTTTGGAGAGTTCTCCTAATTTGTACGATTTTGGCTAATGGAATGGGCAGAATGCCCATGGATTGGGTAGGCACAGTCCTAATGTGTGGCTCCAGGGGCCCCAGCCTGTAGGGTGTGTGGCCCAGGAATCTGAGGACAGAAGTCTGAAAACACAAACTCAGCTTAGGTTGGGAACGTAGGTATGGCAGGGCCAATCTACAAACCATGAGAAGCACTCTTCAGGATATGAAGAAAGAGCGAGTCTGAGGCGCTTGCTCAGGCTTTTGTCTCTGGATTTTGTATCAAAGATGGGCGTGGAACGTGGGGAGGCCTCATGGGCCATGGACGAATCCTCCTCTCTGTGGATTTGGCCCGGTCCCAATTTCTTTCCGTCAATCTGTGGGATGGGAGGTCTCCTCTCAGGTTTGTTACCTCAGGTGTCTCAACCAAAGAGGAATTCCAAAGCAGAGCCCTGGGGAAGAGTGAAGGGACAACCCAAACGACGGTTATAAATTGGGGCCTAGGGGCATGGCAGACCCAATATGCTGTCTCTTCATCCAGCCACTGAGTGGCCTTACTTAAAGACTGGGCACAGGCTGAGGGTCAGCATGTGTGTTTGTGACCAATGTGGCCCGCGAGCATGGGCGGGGCCTCATGGGCCACACTGGTTTCAACTACACTGAACTTTGGATAACATGCCAATCACAAGGTCTCTTGCCATGGGGAAGGAGCTCTGATTTCTGCATCATTTGCAACCCTGGGCAGTGTTTGGAGATAAGGTCTACGTTCTGAAGCCTGAAAACCGCAGTTGGGAAGAGATGACGACCTAAGGCCATGGCGGGTCTGATGTGCTCAGTGTGCGGTCAGCTGCCTGGGTGTTGGTCCGGAGGTTCGGGTTCAGGTTGTGTCAGACAGTGAATTAGTACCCAGGTTAGACTATATAATTCAGGTACAGTCGAGAGCCGTGTAGGTTTATCCTCATTTGAGGTGCCTGGGCTACTCATTAGGCAATATATTTTTTCTAGAGGCAGGCAGAGTGCTGCATTGTGGGTCCGGTATTGCCAAACATGACAGATTCTGGACCAGGAGTGTGAGGACAAGTCTGAGAACAGAAGCTAGACTTGGGCTTCAGGCCGAGGGCACGGCTGGTACCCCCTGCAGATCTGAACGAATATCTCATGCTTCTGAAGTCACGGCGAGGATCAGACGTTGGCTCGGGTTGGAGTTTCTGTGCATGACTGCCCCTTCATGAACGGAGCGGAATCTCAAGGCCATGGAGGTTTTCCCACGTTGGGAGTTGTGGGATGCCCCCTTCAAGGATTCCTTCTGCGGGACAATTGAGACCTGTTGGGCAGCTCCAGGATATCCCATATGGAAGGATACCAGAGCACCGTTCGGGGTGGATGCCTGGGAAGCGGGCCTCGCATTCCAAATGTCTCCTAGCAACAAGACAGTTGAGATCAGATAGCTCTGCGGGAGCAACCGGCGTGGCTGAGTTGAAATGGACTTTTAGGGTCGGGCCCATTGTGTGTTTGTGTCCATGAGGGCCTTGGAATGGGGCGTTGGCACCGGGACCCTGAAGTATTCTCCTAAGTTTTTGACATACCTCCCATGCACAAGTTTCCTTGTGGAGATGAGATTTGTTCTGAGGGGTGCCTCAGGAAACCCCCTATGCTGGTATTGGAATACAGGCTTTTGAGGAGACATGCCTGTAAACCAAAACAATGGATCCGAATTTGGCCTAGGGTCCTGTCTGGTTCAATCTTCTTCTCTGGTGATATCCATCTATGGAATGAGTGGAGGGAGATGCTCACCTGGTGTCACACCGCCCTTGTTTGTCCCTGGAGACCTACACTATTGGGATGGCCTCGGGGAATTTGGAGATTTTTCTTAATTGGTGAGAATTTGGACAATGGAATGGGCAGAAATCCCATGGATTGGGTAGGCACAGTCCTAATGTGTGGCTCCAGGGGCCCCAGCCTGGAGGGTGTGCGGCCCAGGACTTTGAGGACAGAAGTCTGAAAACACAAACTCAGCTAAGGTTTTGGGACGTAGGTATGGGAGGCCCAATCTACAAACCATGAGAAGTACCCCTCAGGATATAAAGAAAGAGCGAGTCTGAGGCACTTGCTCAGGCTTTTGTCTCTGGATTTTGTATCAACAATGGCTGTAGAATGTGGGGAGGCCTCATGGGATATGGACGAATCTTCCTCTCTGTGGATTTGGCCCGGTCCCAATAGTTTTTCTTCAATTGTCGGATGGGAGGTCTCCTTTCAGGTTTATTACCTCAGGTGTCCGAACAAAATAGGAATTCCAAAGCAGAGCCCTGGGGAAGAGTGAAGGGACAACCCAAACTATGGTTAAAAATTGGGGCCTAGGTGCATGGCAGGCCCAATATGCTGTCTCTTCATCCAGCCACTGAGAGGCCTTACTTGAGGACTGGGCTCATGCTGAGGGTCACAATGTGTGTTTGTGACCAATGTGGCCCGCGAGCATGGGCGGGGCCTCATGGGCCACACTGGTTTCAACTACACTGGACTTTGGACAACCTGCCAAACACAAGGTCTCTGGCCATGGGGAATGTGTTCTGATATCTGCATCATTTTCAACCCTGGGCAGTGGTTGGAGATAAGGTCTAGGTTCTGAAGCCTGAAAAACCGAAGTTGGGAAGAGATGACGACCTAAGGCCATGGCGGGTCTGATATGCTCAGTGTGCGGTCAGCTGCCTGGGTGTTGGTCAGGAGGTTCGGGCTCAGGTTGTGTCAGTCAGTGCATTAGTCCCAGGTTAGACTATATGATTTGGGTACAGTCGAGTGCCGTATAGGTTTATCCTCATTTGAGGTGCCTGGGGAGCTCAATAGGCAAGATATTTTTTCTAGAGGGCAGGCAGAGTGCTGCACTTTGGTTCCAGAATTGCCAAACTTGAGGGCTTCTGGGCCAGGAGTGTGAGGACAGAAGTCTGAGAACACAAGCTAGACTTGGGCTTCAGGCCGAGGGCACGGCAGGTACCTCCTGCAGATCTGAACCAATATTTCATGCATCTGAAGTCACGGCGAGGATCAGACGTTGGCTCGGGTTGGAGTTTCTGTGCATGACTGCCCCTTCATGAACGGAGCGGAATCTCAAGGCCATGGAGGTTTTCCCACGTTGGGAGTTGTGGAATGCCCCCTTCAAGGATTCCTTCTGCGGGACAATTGAGACCTGTTGGTCAGCTCCAGGACATCCCATATGGAATGACTCCAGAGCACCGTTCGAGGATCGATGCCAAAGAATCCCGCCTCGCATTCCAATTTTCTCCTAGCAACAAGACAGTTGAGTTTTGATGGCTCTGCGGGAGCAATCGGGGCGGCTGTGTTGAAATGGACTTTCCCGAGGTTGGGGCCTAATGTGTGTTTATTTGTCCATGAGGGCCTTGGAATGGGGCGGTGACACCGGGACCCTGAAGTATTCTCCTAAGCTTTTGACATAGGTCCCATACACAAGTATCCTTGTGGAAACGAGATTTGTTCTGATGGGTGCCTCAGGAAACCCCCTATGCTGGTCTTGGAATCCAGGCTTTTAAGGAGACATGTCTGTAAACCAAAGCAATGGATCCGAATATGGCCTAGGGTCCTGTCTGGTTCCATCTTCTTCTCTGGGGACATCCATTTATGATATGAGTGGAGGTAGATGCTCAGCTGGTGTCAGACCGACCTTGTTTGTCCCCGGAGACCTACACTATTGGGATGGCCTCGGGGACTTTGGAGAGTTCTCCTAATTTGTACGATTTTGGATAATGGAATGGGCAGAATGCCCATGGATTGGGTAGGCACAGTCCTAATGTGTGGCTCCAGGGGCCCCAGCCTGTAGGGTGTGTGGCCCAGGAATCTGAGGACAGAAGTCTGAAAACACAAACTCAGCTTAGGTTGGGAACGTAGGTATGGCAGGGCCAATCTACAAACCATGAGAAGCACTCTTCAGGATATGAAGAAAGAGCGAGTCTGAGGCGCTTGCTCAGGCTTTTGTCTCTGGATTTTGTATCAAAGATGGGCGTGGAACGTGGGGAGGCCTCATGGGCCATGGACGAATCTTCCTCTCTGTGGATTTGGCCCGGTCCCAATTTCTTTCCGTCAATCTGTGGGATGGGAGGTCTCCTCTCAGGTTTGTTACCTCAGGTGTCCCAACCAAAGAGGAATTCCAAAGCAGAGCCCTGGGGAAGAGTGAAGGGACAACCCAAACGATGGTTATAAATTGGGGCCTAGGGGCATGGCAGACCCAATATGCTGTCTCTTCATCCAGCCACTGAGTGGCCTTACTTAAAGACTGGGCACAGGCTGAGGGTCAGCATGTGTGTTTGTGACCAATGTGGCCCGCGAGCATGGGCGGGGCCTCATGGGCCACACTGGTTTCAACTACACTGAACTTTGGATAACATGCCAATCACAAGGTCTCTTGCCATGGGGAAGGAGCGCTGATTTCTGCATCATTTGCAACCCTGGGCAGTGTTTGGAGATAAGGTCTACGTTCTGAAGCCTGAAAACCGCAGTTGGGAAGAGATGACGACCTAAGGCCATGGCGGGTCTGATGTGCTCAGTGTGCGGTCAGCTGCCTGGGTGTTGGTTCCGGAGGTTCGGGTTCAGGTTGTGTCAGACAGTGAATTAGTACCCAGGTTAGACTATATAATTCAGGTACAGTCGAGAGCCGTGTAGGTTTATCCTCATTTGAGGTGCCTGGGCTACTCATTAGGCAATATATTTTTTCTAGAGGCAGGCAGAGTGCTGCATTGTGGGTCCGGTATTGCCAAACATGACAGATTCTGGACCAGGAGTGTGAGGACAAGTCTGAGAACAGAAGCTAGACTTGGGCTTCAGGCCGAGGGCACGGCTGGTACCCCCTGCAGATCTGAACGAATATCTCATGCTTCTGAAGTCACGGCGAGGATCAGACGTTGGCTCGGGTTGGAGTTTCTGTGCATGACTGCCCCTTCAAGAACGGAGCGGAATCTCAAGGCCATGGAGGTTTTCCCACGTTGGGAGTTGTGGGATGCCCCCTTCAAGGATTCCTTCTGCGGGACAATTGAGACCTGTTTGGCAGCTCCAGGATATCCCATATGGAAGGATAACAGAGCACCGTTCGGGGTGGATGCCTGGGAAGCGGGCCTCGCATTCCAAATGTCTCCTAGCAACAAGACAGCTGAGATCGGATAGCTCTGCGGGAGCAACCGGCGTGGCTGAGTTGAAATGGACTTTTAGGGTCGGGCCCATTGTGTGTTTGTGTCCATGAGGGCCTTGGAATGGGGCGTTGGCACCGGGACCCTGAAGTATTCTCCTAAGCTTTTGACATACCTCCCATGCACAAGTTTCCTTGTGGAGATGAGATTTGTTCTGAGGGGTGCCTCAGGAAACCCCCTATGCTGGTATTGGAATACAGGCTTTTGAGGAGACATGCCTGTAAACCAAAACAATGGATCCGATTATGGCCTAGAGTCCTGTCTGGTTCAATCTTCTTCTCTGGTGATATCCATCTATGGAATGAGTGGAGGGAGATGCTCACCTGGTGTCACACCGCCCTTGTTTGTCCCTGGAGACCTACACTATTGGGATGGCCTCGGGGACTTTGGAGAGTTTTCTTAATTGCTGAGATTTTGGACAATAGAATGGGCAGAATTCCCATGGATTGGGTAGGCACAGTCCTAATGTGTGGCTCCAGGGGCCCCAGCCTGGAGGGTGTGCGGCCCAGGACTTTGAGGACAGAAGTCTGAAAACACAAACTCAGCTAAGGTTTTGGGACGTAGGTATGGGAGGCCCAATCTACAAACCATGAGAAGTACCCCTCAGGATATGAAGACAGAGCGAGTCTGAGGCACTTGCTCAGGCTTTTGTCTCTGGATTTTGTATCAACAATGGCTGTAGAATGTGGGGAGGCCTCATGGGATATGGATGAATCTTCCTCTCTGTGGATTTGGCCCGGTCCCAATAGTTTTTCTTCAATTGTCGGATGGGAGGTCTCCTTTCAGGTTTATTACCTCAGGTGTCCGAACAAAATAGGAATTCCAAAGCAGAGCCCTGGGGAAGAGTGAAGGGACAACCCAAACTATGGTTAAAAATTGGGGCCTAGGTGCATGGCAGGCCCAATATGCTGTCTCTTCATCCAGCCACTGAGAGGCCTTACTTGAGGACTGGGCTCATGCTGAGGGTCACAATGTGTGTTTGTGACCAATGTGGCCTGCGAGCATGGGCGGGGCCTCATGGGCCACACTGGTTTGAACTACACTGGACTTTGGACAACCTGCCAAACACAAGGTCTCTGGCCATGGGGAATGTGTTCTGATATCTGCATCATTTTCAACCCTGGGCAGTGGTTGGAGATAAGGTCTAGGTTCTGAAGCCTGAAAAACCGAAGTTGGGAAGAGATGACGACCTAAGGCCATGGCGGGTCTGATATGCTCAGTGTGCGGTCAGCTGCCTGGGTGTTGGTCAGGAGGTTCGGGCTCAGGTTGTGTCAGTCAGTGCATTAGTCCCAGGTTAGACTATATGATTTGGGTACAGTCGAGTGCCGTATAGGTTTATCCTCATTTGAGGTGCCTGGGGAGCTCAATAGGCAAGATATTTTTTCTAGAGGCCAGGCAGAGTGCTGCACTTTGGTTCCAGAATTGCCAAACTTGAGGGTTTCTGGGCCAGGAGTGTGAGGACAGAAGTCTGAGAACACAAGCTAGACTTGGGCTTCAGGCCGAGGGCATGGCAGGTACCTCCTACAGATCTGAACCAATATTTCATGCATCTGAAGTCACGGCGAGGATCAGACGTTGGCTCGGGTTGGAGTTTCTGTGCATGACTGCCCCTTCATGAACGGAGCGGAATCTCAAGGCCATGGAGGTTTTCCCACGTTGGGAGTTGTGGAATGCCCCCTTCAAGGATTCCTTCTGCGGGACAATTGAGACCTGTTGGTCAGCTCCAGGACATCCCATATGGAATGACTCCAGAGCACCGTTCGAGGATCGATGCCAAAGAATCCCGCCTCGCATTCCAATTTTCTCCTAGCAACAAGACAGTTGAGTTTTGATGGCTCTGCGGGAGCAATCGGGGCGGCTGTGTTGAAATGGACTTTCCCGAGGTTGGGGCCTAATGTGTGTTTATTTGTCCATGAGGGCCTTGGAATGGGGCGGTGACACCGGGACCCTGAAGTATTCTCCTAAGCTTTTGACATAGGTCCCATACACAAGTATCCTTGTGGAAACGAGATTTGTTCTGATGGGTGCCTCAGGAAACCCCCTATGCTGGTCTTGGAATCCAGGCTTTTAAGGAGACATGTCTGTAAACCAAAGCAATGGATCCGAATATGGCCTAGGGTCCTGTCTGGTTCCATCTTCTTCTCTGGGGACATCCATTTATGATATGAGTGGAGGTAGATGCTCAGCTGGTGTCAGACCGACCTTGTTTGTCCCCGGAGACCTACACTATTGGGATGGCCTCGGGGACTTTGGAGAGTTCTCCTAATTTGTACGATTTTGGATAATGGAATGGGCAGAATGCCCATGGATTGGGTAGGCACAGTCCTAATGTGTGGCTCCAGGGGCCCCAGCCTGTAGGGTGTGTGGCCCAGGAATCTGAGGACAGAAGTCTGAAAACACAAACTCAGCTTAGGTTGGGAACGTAGGTATGGCAGGGCCAATCTACAAACCATGAGAAGCACTCTTCAGGATATGAAGAAAGAGCGAGTCTGAGGCGCTTGCTCAGGCTTTTGTCTCTGGATTTTGTATCAAAGATGGGCGTGGAACGTGGGGAGGCCTCATGGGCCATGGACGAATCTTCCTCTCTGTGGATTTGGCCCGGTCCCAATTTCTTTCCGTCAATCTGTGGGATGGGAGGTCTCCTCTCAGGTTTGTTACCTCAGGTGTCCCAACCAAAGAGGAATTCCAAAGCAGAGCCCTGGGGAAGAGTGAAGGGACAACCCAAACGATGGTTATAAATTGGGGCCTAGGGGCATGGCAGACCCAATATGCTGTCTCTTCATCCAGCCACTGAGTGGCCTTACTTAAAGACTGGGCACAGGCTGAGGGTCAGCATGTGTGTTTGTGACCAATGTGGCCCGCGAGCATGGGCGGGGCCTCATGGGCCACACTGGTTTCAACTACACTGAACTTTGGATAACATGCCAATCACAAGGTCTCTTGCCATGGGGAAGGAGCGCTGATTTCTGCATCATTTGCAACCCTGGGCAGTGTTTGGAGATAAGGTCTACGTTCTGAAGCCTGAAAACCGCAGTTGGGAAGAGATGACGACCTAAGGCCATGGCGGGTCTGATGTGCTCAGTGTGCGGTCAGCTGCCTGGGTGTTGGTCCGGAGGTTCGGGTTCAGGTTGTGTCAGACAGTGAATTAGTACCCAGGTTAGACTATATAATTCAGGTACAGTCGAGAGCCGTGTAGGTTTATCCTCATTTGAGGTGCCTGGGCTACTCATTAGGCAATATATTTTTTCTAGAGGCAGGCAGAGTGCTGCATTGTGGGTCCGGTATTGCCAAACATGACAGATTCTGGACCAGGAGTGTGAGGACAAGTCTGAGAACAGAAGCTAGACTTGGGCTTCAGGCCGAGGGCACGGCTGGTACCCCCTGCAGATCTGAACGAATATCTCATGCTTCTGAAGTCACGGCGAGGATCAGACGTTGGCTCGGGTTGGAGTTTCTGTGCATGACTGCCCCTTCAAGAACGGAGCGGAATCTCAAGGCCATGGAGGTTTTCCCACGTTGGGAGTTGTGGGATGCCCCCTTCAAGGATTCCTTCTGCGGGACAATTGAGACCTGTTGGGCAGCTCCAGGATATCCCATATGGAAGGATACCAGAGCACCGTTCGGGGTGGATGCCTGGGAAGCGGGCCTCGCATTCCAAATGTCTCCTAGCAACAAGACAGTTGAGATCGGATAGCTCTGCGGGAGTAACCGGCGTGGCTGAGTTGAAATGGACTTTTAGGGTCGGGCCCATTGTGTGTTTGTGTCCATGAGGGCCTTGGAATGGGGCGTTGGCACCGGGACCCTGAAGTATTCTCCTAAGCTTTTGACATACCTCCCATGCACAAGTTTCCTTGTGGAGATGAGATTTGTTCTGAGGGGTGCCTCAGGAAACCCCCTATGCTGGTATTGGAATACAGGCTTTTGAGGAGACATGCCTGTAAACCAAAACAATGGATCCGATTATGGCCTAGGGTCCTGTCTGGTTCAATCTTCTTCTCTGGTGATATCCATCTATGGAATGAGTGGAGGGAGATGCTCACCTGGTGTCACACCGCCCTTGTTTGTCCCTGGAGACCTACACTATTGGGATGGCCTAGGGGACTTTGGAGAGTTTTCTTAATTGGTGAGATTTTGGACAATGGAATGGGCAGAATTCCCATGGATTGGGTAGGCACAGTCCTAATGTGTGGCTCCAGGGGCCCCAGCCTGGAGGGTGTGCGGCCCAGGACTTTGAGGACAGAAGTCTGAAAACACAAACTCAGCTAAGGTTTTGGGACATAGGTATGGGAGGCCCAATCTACAAACCATGAGAAGTACCCCTCAGGATATGAAGAAAGAGCGAGTCTGAGGCACTTGCTCAGGCTTTTGTCTCTGGATTTTGTATCAACAATGGCTGTAGAATGTGGGGAGGCCTCATGGGATATGGACGAATCTTCCTCTCTGTGGATTTGGCCCGGTCCCAATAGTTTTTCTTCAATTGTCGGATGCGAGGTCTCCTTTCAGGTTTATTACCTCAGGTGTCCGAACAAAATAGGAATTCCAAAGCAGAGCCCTGGGGAAGAGTGAAGGGACAACCCAAACTATGGTTAAAAATTGGGGCCTAGGTGCATGGCAGGCCCAATATGCTGTCTCTTCATCCAGCCACTGAGAGGCCTTACTTGAGGACTGGGCTCATGCTGAGGGTCACAATGTGTGTTTGTGACCAATGTGGCCTGCGAGCATGGGCGGGGCCTCATGGGCCACACTGGTTTCAACTACACTGGACTTTGGACAACCTGCCAAACACAAGGTCTCTGGCCATGGGGAATGTGTTCTGATATCTGCATCATTTTCAACCCTGGGCAGTGGTTGGAGATAAGGTCTAGGTTCTGAAGCCTGAAAAACCGATGTTGGGAAGAGATGACGACCTAAGGCCATGGCGGGTCTGATATGCTCAGTGTGCGGTCAGCTGCCTGGGTGTTGGTCAGGAGGTTCGGGCTCAGGTTGTGTCAGTCAGTGCATTAGTCCCAGGTTAGACTATATGATTTGGGTACAGTCGAGTGCCGTATAGGTTTATCCTCATTTGAGGTGCCTGGGGAGCTCAATAGGCAAGATATTTTTTCTAGAGGGCAGGCAGAGTGCTGCACTTTGGTTCCAGAATTGCCAAACTTGAGGGCTTCTGGGCCAGGAGTGTGAGGACAGAAGTCTGAGAACACAAGCTAGACTTGGGCTTCAGGCCGAGGGCACGGCAGGTACCTCCTGCAGATCTGAACCAATATTTCATGCATCTGAAGTCACGGCGAGGATCAGACGTTGGCTCGGGTTGGAGTTTCTGTGCATGACTGCCCCTTCATGAACGGAGCGGAATCTCAAGGCCATGGAGGTTTTCCAACGTTGGGAGTTGTGGAATGCCCCCTTCAAGGATTCCTTCTGCGGGACAATTGAGACCTGTTGGTCAGCTCCAGGACATCCCATATGGAATGACTCCAGAGCACCGTTCGAGGATCGATGCCAAAGAATCCCGCCTCGCATTCCAATTTTCTCCTAGCAACAAGACAGTTGAGTTTTGATGGCTCTGCGGGAGCAATCGGGGCGGCTGTGTTGAAATGGACTTTCCCGAGGTTGGGGCCTAATGTGTGTTTATTTGTCCATGAGGGCCTTGGAATGGGGCGGTGACACCGGGACCCTGAAGTATTCTCCTAAGCTTTTGACATAGGTCCCATACACAAGTATCCTTGTGGAAACGAGATTTGTTCTGATGGGTGCCTCAGGAAACCCCCTATGCTGGTCTTGGAATCCAGGCTTTTAAGGAGACATGTCTGTAAACCAAAGCAATGGATCCGAATATGGCCTAGGGTCCTGTCTGGTTCCATCTTCTTCTCTGGGGACATCCATTTATGATATGAGTGGAGGTAGATGCTCAGCTGGTGTCAGACCGACCTTGTTTGTCCCCGGAGACCTACACTATTGGGATGGCCTCGGGGACTTTGGAGAGTTCTCCTAATTTGTACGATTTTGGATAATGGAATGGGCAGAATGCCCATGGATTGGGTAGGCACAGTCCTAATGTGTGGCTCCAGGGGCCCCAGCCTGTAGGGTGTGTGGCCCAGGAATCTGAGGACAGAAGTCTGAAAACACAAACTCAGCTTAGGTTGGGAACGTAGGTATGGCAGGGCCAATCTACAAACCATGAGAAGCACTCTTCAGGATATGAAGAAAGAGCGAGTCTGAGGCGCTTGCTCAGGCTTTTGTCTCTGGATTTTGTATCAAAGATGGGCGTGGAACGTGGGGAGGCCTCATGGGCCATGGACGAATCTTCCTCTCTGTGGATTTGGCCCGGTCCCAATTTCTTTCCGTCAATCTGTGGGATGGGAGGTCTCCTCTCAGGTTTGTTACCTCAGGTGTCCCAACCAAAGAGGAATTCCAAAGCAGAGCCCTGGGGAAGAGTGAAGGGACAACCCAAACGATGGTTATAAATTGGGGCCTAGGGGCATGGCAGACCCAATATGCTGTCTCTTCATCCAGCCACTGAGTGGCCTTACTTAAAGACTGGGCACAGGCTGAGGGTCAGCATGTGTGTTTGTGACCAATGTGGCCCGCGAGCATGGGCGGGGCCTCATGGGCCACACTGGTTTCAACTACACTGAACTTTGGATAACATGCCAATCACAAGGTCTCTTGCCATGGGGAAGGAGCGCTGATTTCTGCATCATTTGCAACCCTGGGCAGTGTTTGGAGATAAGGTCTACGTTCTGAAGCCTGAAAACCGCAGTTGGGAAGAGATGACGACCTAAGGCCATGGCGGGTCTGATGTGCTCAGTGTGCGGTCAGCTGCCTGGGTGTTGGTTCCGGAGGTTCGGGTTCAGGTTGTGTCAGACAGTGAATTAGTACCCAGGTTAGACTATATAATTCAGGTACAGTCGAGAGCCGTGTAGGTTTATCCTCATTTGAGGTGCCTGGGCTACTCATTAGGCAATATATTTTTTCTAGAGGCAGGCAGAGTGCTGCATTGTGGGTCCGGTATTGCCAAACATGACAGATTCTGGACCAGGAGTGTGAGGACAAGTCTGAGAACAGAAGCTAGACTTGGGCTTCAGGCCGAGGGCACGGCTGGTACCCCCTGCAGATCTGAACGAATATCTCATGCTTCTGAAGTCACGGCGAGGATCAGACGTTGGCTCGGGTTGGAGTTTCTGTGCATGACTGCCCCTTCAAGAACGGAGTGGAATCTCAAGGCCATGGAGGTTTTCCCACGTTGGGAGTTGTGGGATGCCCCCTTCAAGGATTCCTTCTGCGGGACAATTGAGACCTGTTGGGCAGCTCCAGGATATCCCATATGGAAGGATACCAGAGCACCGTTCGGGGTGGATGCCTGGGAAGCGGGCCTCGCATTCCAAATGTCTCCTAGCAACAAGACAGTTGAGATCGGATAGCTCTGCGGGAGCAACCGGCGTGGCTGAGTTGAAATGGACTTTTAGGGTCGGGCCCATTGTGTGTTTGTGTCCATGAGGGCCTTGGAATGGGGCGTTGGCACCGGGACCCTGAAGTATTCTCCTAAGCTTTTGACATACCACCCATGCACAAGTTTCCTTGTGGAGATGAGATTTGTTCTGAGGGGTGCCTCAGGAAACCCCCTATGCTGGTATTGGAATACAGGCTTTTGAGGAGACATGCCTGTAAACCAAAACAATGGATCCGATTATGGCCTAGGGTCCTGTCTGGTTCAATCTTCTTCTCTGGTGATATCCATCTATGGAATGAGTGGAGGGAGATGCTCACCTGGTGTCACACCGCCCTTGTTTGTCCCTGGAGACCTACACTATTGGGATGGCCTCGGGGATTTTGGAGAGTTTTCTTAATTGCTGAGATTTTGGACAATGGAATGGGCAGAATTCCCATGGATTGGGTAGGCACAGTCCTAATGTGTGGCTCCAGGGGCCCCAGCCTGGAGGGTGTGCGGCCCAGGACTTTGAGGACAGAAGTCTGAAAACACAAACTCAGCTAAGGTTTTGGGACGTAGGTATGGGAGGCCCAATCTACAAACCATGAGAAGTACCCCTCAGGATATGAAGAAAGAGCGAGTCTGAGGCACTTGCTCAGGCTTTTGTCTCTGGATTTTGTATCAACAATGGCTGTAGAATGTGGGGAGGCCTCATGGGATATGGACGAATCTTCCTCTCTGTGGATTTGGCCCGGTCCCAATAGTTTTTCTTCAATTGTCGGATGGGAGGTCTCCTTTCAGGTTTATTACCTCAGGTGTCCGAACAAAATAGGAATTCCAAAGCAGAGCCCTGGGGAAGAGTGAAGGGACAACCCAAACTATGGTTAAAAATTGGGGCCTAGGTGCATGGCAGGCCCAATATGCTGTCTCTTCATCCAGCCACTGAGAGGCCTTACTTGAGGACTGGGCTCATGCTGAGGGTCACAATGTGTGTTTGTGACCAATGTGGCCTGCGAGCATGGGCGGGGCCTCATGGGCCACACTGGTTTCAACTACACTGGACTTTGGACAACCTGCCAAACACAAGGTCTCTGGCCATGGGGAATGTGTTCTGATATCTGCATCATTTTCAACCCTGGGCAGTGGTTGGAGATAAGGTCTAGGTTCTGAAGCCTGAAAAACCGAAGTTGGGAAGAGATGACGACCTAAGGCCATGGCGGGTCTGATATGCTCAGTGTGCGGTCAGCTGCCTGGGTGTTGGTCAGGAGGTTCGGGCTCAGGTTGTGTCAGTCAGTGCATTAGTCCCAGGTTAGACTATATGATTTGGGTACAGTCGAGTGCCGTATAGGTTTATCCTCATTTGAGGTGCCTGGGGAGCTCAATAGGCAAGATATTTTTTCTAGAGGGCAGGCAGAGTGCTGCACTTTGGTTCCAGAATTGCCAAACTTGAGGGCTTCTGGGCCAGGAGTGTGAGGACAGAAGTCTGAGAACACAAGCTAGACTTGGGCTTCAGGCCGAGGGCACGGCAGGTACCTCCTGCAGATCTGAACCAATATTTCATGCATCTGAAGTCACGGCGAGGATCAGACGTTGGCTCGGGTTGGAGTTTCTGTGCATGACTGCCCCTTCATGAACGGAGCGGAATCTCAAGGCCATGGAGGTTTTCCCACGTTGGGAGTTGTGGAATGCCCCCTTCAAGGATTCCTTCTGCGGGACAATTGAGACCTGTTGGTCAGCTCCAGGACATCCCATATGGAATGACTCCAGAGCACCGTTCGAGGATCGATGCCAAAGAATCCCGCCTCGCATTCCAATTTTCTCCTAGCAACAAGACAGTTGAGTTTTGATGGCTCTGCGGGAGCAATCGGGGCGGCTGTGTTGAAATGGACTTTCCCGAGGTTGGGGCCTAATGTGTGTTTATTTGTCCATGAGGGCCTTGGAATGGGGCGGTGACACCGGGACCCTGAAGTATTCTCCTAAGCTTTTGACATAGGTCCCATACACAAGTATCCTTGTGGAAACGAGATTTGTTCTGATGGGTGCCTCAGGAAACCCCCTATGCTGGTCTTGGAATCCAGGCTTTTAAGGAGACATGTCTGTAAACCAAAGCAATGGATCCGAATATGGCCTAGGGTCCTGTCTGGTTCCATCTTCTTCTCTGGGGACATCCATTTATGATATGAGTGGAGGTAGATGCTCAGCTGGTGTCAGACCGACCTTGTTTGTCCCCGGAGACCTACACTATTGGGATGGCCTCGGGGACTTTGGAGAGTTCTCCTAATTTGTACGATTTTGGATAATGGAATGGGCAGAATGCCCATGGATTGGGTAGGCACAGTCCTAATGTGTGGCTCCAGGGGCCCCAGCCTGTAGGGTGTGTGGCCCAGGAATCTGAGGACAGAAGTCTGAAAACACAAACTCAGCTTAGGTTGGGAACGTAGGTATGGCAGGGCCAATCTACAAACCATGAGAAGCACTCTTCAGGATATGAAGAAAGAGCGAGTCTGAGGCGCTTGCTCAGGCTTTTGTCTCTGGATTTTGTATCAAAGATGGGCGTGGAACGTGGGGAGGCCTCATGGGCCATGGACGAATCTTCCTCTCTGTGGATTTGGCCCGGTCCCAATTTCTTTCCGTCAATCTGTGGGATGGGAGGTCTCCTCTCAGGTTTGTTACCTCAGGTGTCCCAACCAAAGAGGAATTCCAAAGCAGAGCCCTGGGGAAGAGTGAAGGGACAACCCAAACGATGGTTATAAATTGGGGCCTAGGGGCATGGCAGACCCAATATGCTGTCTCTTCATCCAGCCACTGAGTGGCCTTACTTAAAGACTGGGCACAGGCTGAGGGTCAGCATGCTGACACTCAGCCTGTGTGTTTGTGACCAATGTGGCCCGCGAGCATGGGCGGGGCCTCATGGGCCACACTGGTTTCAACTACACTGAACTTTGGATAACATGCCAATCACAAGGTCTCTTGCCATGGGGAAGGAGCGCTGATTTCTGCATCATTTGCAACCCTGGGCAGTGTTTGGAGATAAGGTCTACGTTCTGAAGCCTGAAAACCGCAGTTGGGAAGAGATGACGACCTAAGGCCATGGCGGGTCTGATGTGCTCAGTGTGCGGTCAGCTGCCTGGGTGTTGGTCCGGAGGTTCGGGTTCAGGTTGTGTCAGACAGTGAATTAGTACCCAGGTTAGACTATATAATTCAGGTACAGTCGAGAGCCGTGTAGGTTTATCCTCATTTGAGGTGCCTGGGCTACTCATTAGGCAATATATTTTTTCTAGAGGCAGGCAGAGTGCTGCATTGTGGGTCCGGTATTGCCAAACATGACAGATTCTGGACCAGGAGTGTGAGGACAAGTCTGAGAACAGAAGCTAGACTTGGGCTTCAGGCCGAGGGCACGGCTGGTACCCCCTGCAGATCTGAACGAATATCTCATGCTTCTGAAGTCACGGCGAGGATCAGACGTTGGCTCGGGTTGGAGTTTCTGTGCATGACTGCCCCTTCAAGAACGGAGCGGAATCTCAAGGCCATGGAGGTTTTCCCACGTTGGGAGTTGTGGGATGCCCCCTTCAAGGATTCCTTCTGCGGGACAATTGAGACCTGTTGGGCAGCTCCAGGATATCCCATATGGAAGGATACCAGAGCACCGTTCGGGGTGGATGCCTGGGAAGCGGGCCTCGCATTCCAAATGTCTCCTAGCAACAAGACAGTTGAGATCGGATAGCTCTGCGGGAGCAACCGGCGTGGCTGAGTTGAAATGGACTTTTAGGGTCGGGCCCATTGTGTGTTTGTGTCCATGAGGGCCTTGGAATGGGGCGTTGGCACCGGGACCCTGAAGTATTCTCCTAAGCTTTTGACATACCACCCATGCACAAGTTTCCTTGTGGAGATGAGATTTGTTCTGAGGGGTGCCTCAGGAAACCCCCTATGCTGGTATTGGAATACAGGCTTTTGAGGAGACATGCCTGTAAACCAAAACAATGGATCCGATTATGGCCTAGGGTCCTGTCTGGTTCAATCTTCTTCTCTGGTGATATCCATCTATGGAATGAGTGGAGGGAGATGCTCACCTGGTGTCACACCGCCCTTGTTTGTCCCTGGAGACCTACACTATTGGGATGGCCTCGGGTATTTTGGAGAGTTTTCTTAATAGCTGAGATTTTGGACAATGGAATGGGCAGAATTCTCATGGATTGGGTAGGCACAGTCCTAATGTGTGGCTCCAGGGGCCCCAGCCTGGAGGGTGTGCGGCCCAGGACTTTGAGGACAGAAGTCTGAAAACACAAACTCAGCTAAGGTTTTGGGACGTAGGTATGGGAGGCCCAATCTACAAACCATGAGAAGTACCCCTCAGGATATGAAGAAAGAGCGAGTCTGAGGCACTTGCTCAGGCTTTTGTCTCTGGATTTTGTATCAACAATGGCTGTAGAATGTGGGGAGGCCTCATGGGATATGGACGAATCTTCCTCTCTGTGGATTTGGCCCGGTCCCAATAGTTTTTCTTCAATTGTCGGATGGGAGGTCTCCTTTCAGGTTTATTACCTCAGGTGTCCGAACAAAATAGGAATTCCAAAGCAGAGCCCTGGGGAAGAGTGAAGGGACAACCCAAACTATGGTTAAAAATTGGGGCCTAGGTGCATGGCAGGCCCAATATGCTGTCTCTTCATCCAGCCACTGAGAGGCCTTACTTGAGGACTGGGCTCATGCTGAGGGTCACAATGTGTGTTTGTGACCAATGTGGCCTGCGAGCATGGGCGGGGCCTCATGGGCCACACTGGTTTCAACTACACTGGACTTTGGACAACCTGCCAAACACAAGGTCTCTGGCCATGGGGAATGTGTTCTGATATCTGCATCATTTTCAACCCTGGGCAGTGGTTGGAGATAAGGTCTAGGTTCTGAAGCCTGAAAAACCGAAGTTGGGAAGAGATGACGACCTAAGGCCATGGCGGGTCTGATATGCTCAGTGTGCGGTCAGCTGCCTGGGTGTTGGTCAGGAGGTTCGGGCTCAGGTTGTGTCAGTCAGTGCATTAGTCCCAGGTTAGACTATATGATTTGGGTACAGTCGAGTGCCGTATAGGTTTATCCTCATTTGAGGTGCCTGGGGAGCTCAATAGGCAAGATATTTTTTCTAGAGGGCAGGCAGAGTGCTGCACTTTGGTTCCAGAATTGCCAAACTTGAGGGCTTCTGGGCCAGGAGTGTGAGGACAGAAGTCTGAGAACACAAGCTAGACTTGGGCTTCAGGCCGAGGGCACGGCAGGTACCTCCTGCAGATCTGAACCAATATTTCATGCATCTGAAGTCACGGCGAGGATCAGACGTTGGCTCGGGTTGGAGTTTCTGTGCATGACTGCCCCTTCATGAACGGAGCGGAATCTCAAGGCCATGGAGGTTTTCCCACGTTGGGAGTTGTGGAATGCCCCCTTCAAGGATTCCTTCTGCGGGACAATTGAGACCTGTTGGTCAGCTCCAGGACATCCCATATGGAATGACTCCAGAGCACCGTTCGAGGATCGATGCCAAAGAATCCCGCCTCGCATTCCAATTTTCTCCTAGCAACAAGACAGTTGAGTTTTGATGGCTCTGCGGGAGCAATCGGGGCGGCTGTGTTGAAATGGACTTTCCCGAGGTTGGGGCCTAATGTGTGTTTATTTGTCCATGAGGGCCTTGGAATGGGGCGGTGACACCGGGACCCTGAAGTATTCTCCTAAGCTTTTGACATAGGTCCCATACACAAGTATCCTTGTGGAAACGAGATTTGTTCTGATGGGTGCCTCAGGAAACCCCCTATGCTGGTCTTGGAATCCAGGCTTTTAAGGAGACATGTCTGTAAACCAAAGCAATGGATCCGAATATGGCCTAGGGTCCTGTCTGGTTCCATCTTCTTCTCTGGGGACATCCATTTATGATATGAGTGGAGGTAGATGCTCAGCTGGTGTCAGACCGACCTTGTTTGTCCCCGGAGACCTACACTATTGGGATGGCCTCGGGGACTTTGGAGAGTTCTCCTAATTTGTACGATTTTGGATAATGGAATGGGCAGAATGCCCATGGATTGGGTAGGCACAGTCCTAATGTGTGGCTCCAGGGGCCCCAGCCTGTAGGGTGTGTGGCCCAGGAATCTGAGGACAGAAGTCTGAAAACACAAACTCAGCTTAGGTTGGGAACGTAGGTATGGCAGGGCCAATCTACAAACCATGAGAAGCACTCTTCAGGATATGAAGAAAGAGCGAGTCTGAGGCGCTTGCTCAGGCTTTTGTCTCTGGATTTTGTATCAAAGATGGGCGTGGAACGTGGGGAGGCCTCATGGGCCATGGACGAATCTTCCTCTCTGTGGATTTGGCCCGGTCCCAATTTCTTTCCGTCAATCTGTGGGATGGGAGGTCTCCTCTCAGGTTTGTTACCTCAGGTGTCCCAACCAAAGAGGAATTCCAAAGCAGAGCCCTGGGGAAGAGTGAAGGGACAACCCAAACGATGGTTATAAATTGGGGCCTAGGGGCATGGCAGACCCAATATGCTGTCTCTTCATCCAGCCACTGAGTGGCCTTACTTAAAGACTGGGCACAGGCTGAGGGTCAGCATGTGTGTTTGTGACCAATGTGGCCCGCGAGCATGGGCGGGGCCTCATGGGCCACACTGGTTTCAACTACACTGAAATTTGGATAACATGCCAATCACAAGGTCTCTTGCCATGGGGAAGGAGCGCTGATTTCTGCATCATTTGCAACCCTGGGCAGTGTTTGGAGATAAGGTCAATGTTCTGAAGCCTGAAAACCGCAGTTGGGAAGAGATGACGACCTAAGGCCATGGCGGGTCTGATGTGCTCAGTGTGCGGTCAGCTGCCTGGGTGTTGGTCCGGAGGTTCGGGTTCAGGTTGTGTCAGACAGTGAATTAGTACCCAGGTTAGACTATATAATTCAGGTACAGTCGAGAGCCGTGTAGGTTTATCCTCATTTGAGGTGCCTGGGCTACTCATTAGGCAATATATTTTTTCTAGAGGCAGGCAGAGTGCTGCATTGTGGGCCCGGTATTGCCAAACATGACGGATTCTGGACCAGGAGTGTGAGGACAAGTCTGAGAACAGAAGCTAGACTTGGGCTTCAGGCCGAGGGCACGGCTGGTACCCCCTGCAGATCTGAACGAATATCTCATGCTTCTGAAGTCACGGCGAGGATCAGACGTTGGCTCGGGTTGGAGTTTCTGTGCATGACTGCCCCTTCAAGAACGGAGCGGAATCTCAAGGCCATGGAGGTTTTCCCACGTTGGGAGTTGTGGGATGCCCCCTTCAAGGATTCCTTCTGCGGGACAATTGAGACCTGTTGGGCAGCTCCAGGATATCCCATATGGAAGGATACCAGAGCACCGTTCGGGGTGGATGCCTGGGAAGCGGGCCTCGCATTCCAAATGTCTCCTAGCAACAAGACAGTTGAGATCGGATAGCTCTGCGGGAGCAACCGGCGTGGCTGAGTTGAAATGGACTTTTAGGGTCGGGCCCATTGTGTGTTTGTGTCCATGAGGGCCTTGGAATGGGGCGTTGGCACCGGGACCCTGAAGTATTCTCCTAAGCTTTTGACATACCTCCCATGCACAAGTTTCCTTGTGGAGATGAGATTTGTTCTGAGGGGTGCCTCAGGAAACCCCCTATGCTGGTATTGGAATACAGGCTTTTGAGGAGACATGCCTGTAAACCAAAACAATGGATCCGATTATGGCCTAGGGTCCTGTCTGGTTCAATCTTCTTCTCTGGTGATATCCATCTATGGAATGAGTGGAGGGAGATGCTCACCTGGTGTCACACCGCCCTTGTTTGTCCCTGGAGACCTACACTATTGGGATGGCCTCGGGGAATTTGGAGAGTTTTCTTAATTGGTGAGATTTTGGACAATGGAATGGGCAGAATTCTCATGGATTGGGTAGGCACAGTCCTAATGTGTGGCTCCAGGGGCCCCAGCCTGGAGGGTGTGCGGCCCAGGACTTTGAGGACAGAAGTCTGAAAACACAAACTCAGCTAAGGTTTTGGGACGTAGGTATGGGAGGCCCAATCTACAAACCATGAGAAGTACCCCTCAGGATATGAAGAAAGAGCGAGTCTGAGGCACTTGCTCAGGCTTTTGTCTCTGGATTTTGTATCAACAATGGCTGTAGAATGTGGGGAGGCCTCATGGGATATGGACGAATCTTCCTCTCTGTGGATTTGGCCCGGTCCCAATAGTTTTTCTTCAATTGTCGGATGGGAGGTCTCCTTTCAGGTTTATTACCTCAGGTGTCCGAACAAAATAGGAATTCCAAAGCAGAGCCCTGGGGAAGAGTGAAGGGACAACCCAAACTATGGTTAAAAATTGGGGCCTAGGTGCATGGCAGGCCCAATATGCTGTCTCTTCATCCAGCCACTGAGAGGCCTTACTTGAGGACTGGGCTCATGCTGAGGGTCACAATGTGTGTTTGTGACCAATGTGGCCCGCGAGCATGGGCGGGGCCTCATGGGCCACACTGGTTTCAACTACACTGGACTTTGGACAACCTGCCAAACACAAGGTCTCTGGCCATGGGGAATGTGTTCTGATATCTGCATCATTTTCAACCCTGGGCAGTGGTTGGAGATAAGGTCTAGGTTCTGAAGCCTGAAAAACCGAAGTTGGGAAGAGATGACGACCTAAGGCCATGGCGGGTCTGATATGCTCAGTGTGCGGTCAGCTGCCTGGGTGTTGGTCAGGAGGTTCGGGCTCAGGTTGTGTCAGTCAGTGCATTAGTCCCAGGTTAGACTATATGATTTGGGTACAGTCGAGTGCCGTATAGGTTTATCCTCATTTGAGGTGCCTGGGGAGCTCAATAGGCAAGATATTTTTTCTAGAGGGCAGGCAGAGTGCTGCACTTTGGTTCCAGAATTGCCAAACTTGAGGGCTTCTGGGCCAGGAGTGTGAGGACAGAAGTCTGAGAACACAAGCTAGACTTGGGCTTCAGGCCGAGGGCACGGCAGGTACCTCCTGCAGATCTGAACCTATATTTCATGCATCTGAAGTCACGGCGAGGATCAGACGTTCGCTCGGGTTGGAGTTTCTGTGCATGACTGCCCCTTCATGAACGGAGCGGAATCTCAAGGCCATGGAGGTTTTCCCACGTTGGGAGTTGTGGAATGCCCCCTTCAAGGATTCCTTCTGCGGGACAATTGAGACCTGTTGGTCAGCTCCAGGACATCCCATATGGAATGACTCCAGAGCACCGTTCGAGGATCGATGCCAAAGAATCCCGCCTCGCATTCCAATTTTCTCCTAGCAACAAGACAGTTGAGTTTTGATGGCTCTGCGGGAGCAATCGGGGCGGCTGTGTTGAAATGGACTTTCCCGAGGTTGGGGCCTAATGTGTGTTTATTTGTCCATGAGGGCCTTGGAATGGGGCGGTGACACCGGGACCCTGAAGTATTCTCCTAAGCTTTTGACATAGGTCCCATACACAAGTATCCTTGTGGAAACGAGATTTGTTCTGATGGGTGCCTCAGGAAACCCCCTATGCTGGTCTTGGAATCCAGGCTTTTAAGGAGACATGTCTGTAAACCAAAGCAATGGATCCGAATATGGCCTAGGGTCCTGTCTGGTTCCATCTTCTTCTCTGGGGACATCCATTTATGATATGAGTGGAGGTAGATGCTCAGCTGGTGTCAGACCGACCTTGTTTGTCCCCGGAGACCTACACTATTGGGATGGCCTCGGGGACTTTGGAGAGTTCTCCTAATTTGTACGATTTTGGCTAATGGAATGGGCAGAATGCCCATGGATTGGGTAGGCACAGTCCTAATGTGTGGCTCCAGGGGCCCCAGCCTGTAGGGTGTGTGGCCCAGGAATCTGAGGACAGAAGTCTGAAAACACAAACTCAGCTTAGGTTGGGAACGTAGGTATGGCAGGGCCAATCTACAAACCATGAGAAGCACTCTTCAGGATATGAAGAAAGAGCGAGTCTGAGGCGCTTGCTCAGGCTTTTGTCTCTGGATTTTGTATCAAAGATGGGCGTGGAACGTGGGGAGGCCTCATGGGCCATGGACGAATCTTCCTCTCTGTGGATTTGGCCCGGTCCCAATTTCTTTCCGTCAATCTGTGGGATGGGAGGTCTCCTCTCAGGTTTGTTACCTCAGGTGTCCCAACCAAACAGGAATTCCAAAGCAGAGCCCTGGGGAAGAGTGAAGGGACAACCCAAACGATGGTTATAAATTGGGGCCTAGGGGCATGGCAGACCCAATATGCTGTCTCTTCATCCAGCCACTGAGTGGCCTTACTTAAAGACTGGGCACAGGCTGAGGGTCAGCATGTGTGTTTGTGACCAATGTGGCCCGCGAGCATGGGCGGGGCCTCATGGGCCACACTGGTTTCAACTACACTGAACTTTGGATAACATGCCAATCACAAGGTCTCTTGCCATGGGGAAGGAGCGCTGATTTCTGCATCATTTGCAACCCTGGGCAGTGTTTGGAGATAAGGTCTACGTTCTGAAGCCTGAAAACCGCAGTTGGGAAGAGATGACGACCTAAGGCCATGGCGGGTCTGATGTGCTCAGTGTGCGGTCAGCTGCCTGGGTGTTGGTTCCGGAGGTTCGGGTTCAGGTTGTGTCAGACAGTGAATTAGTACCCAGGTTAGACTATATAATTCAGGTACAGTCGAGAGCCGTGTAGGTTTATCCTCATTTGAGGTGCCTGGGCTACTCATTAGGCAATATATTTTTTCTAGAGGCAGGCAGAGTGCTGCATTGTGGGTCCGGTATTGCCAAACATGACAGATTCTGGACCAGGAGTGTGAGGACAAGTCTGAGAACAGAAGCTAGACTTGGGCTTCAGGCCGAGGGCACGGCTGGTACCCCCTGCAGATCTGAACGAATATCTCATGCTTCTGAAGTCACGGCGAAAATCAGACGTTGGCTCGGGTTGGAGTTTCTGTGCATGACTGCCCCTTCAAGAACGGAGCGGAATCTCAAGGCCATGGAGGTTTTCCCACGTTGGGAGTTGTGGGATGCCCCCTTCAAGGATTCCTTCTGCGGGACAATTGAGACCTGTTGGGCAGCTCCAGGATATCCCATATGGAAGGATACCAGAGCACCGTTCGGGGTGGATGCCTGGGAAGCGGGCCTCGCATTCCAAATGTCTCCTAGCAACAAGACAGTTGAGATCGGATAGCTCTGCGGGAGCAACCGGCGTGGCTGAGTTGAAATGGACTTTTAGGGTCGGGCCCATTGTGTGTTTGTGTCCATGAGGGCCTTGGAATGGGGCGTTGGCACCGGGACCCTGAAGTATTCTCCTAAGCTTTTGACATACCACCCATGCACAAGTTTCCTTGTGGAGATGAGATTTGTTCTGAGGGGTGCCTCAGGAAACCCCCTATGCTGGTATTGGAATACAGGCTTTTGAGGAGACATGCCTGTAAACCAAAACAATGGATCCGATTATGGCCTAGGGTCCTGTCTGGTTCAATCTTCTTCTCTGGTGATATCCATCTATGGAATGAGTGGAGGGAGATGCTCACCTGGTGTCACACCGCCCTTGTTTGTCCCTGGAGACCTACACTAATGGGATGGCCTCGGGGATTTTGGAGAGTTTTCTTAATTGCTGAGATTTTGGACAATGGAATGGGCAGAATTCCCATGGATTGGGTAGGCACAGTCCTAATGTGTGGCTCCAGGGGCCCCAGCCTGGAGGGTGTGCGGCCCAGGACTTTGAGGACAGAAGTCTGAAAACACAAACTCAGCTAAGGTTTTGGGACGTAGGTATGGGAGGCCCAATCTACAAACCATGAGAAGTACCCCTCAGGATATGAAGAAAGAGCGAGTCTGAGGCACTTGCTCAGGCTTTTGTCTCTGGATTTTGTATCAACAATGGCTGTAGAATGTGGGGAGGCCTCATGGGATATGGACGAATCTTCCTCTCTGTGGATTTGGCCCGGTCCCAATAGTTTTTCTTCAATTGTCGGATGGGAGGTCTCCTTTCAGGTTTATTACCTCAGGTGTCCGAACAAAATAGGAATTCCAAAGCAGAGCCCTGGGGAAGAGTGAAGGGACAACCCAAACTATGGTTAAAAATTGGGGCCTAGGTGCATGGCAGGCCCAATATGCTGTCTCTTCATCCAGCCACTGAGAGGCCTTACTTGAGGACTGGGCTCATGCTGAGGGTCACAATGTGTGTTTGTGACCAATGTGGCCTGCGAGCATGGGCGGGGCCTCATGGGCCACACTGGTTTCAACTACACTGGACTTTGGACAACCTGCCAAACACAAGGTCTCTGGCCATGGGGAATGTGTTCTGATATCTGCATCATTTTCAACCCTGGGCAGTGGTTGGAGATAAGGTCTAGGTTCTGAAGCCTGAAAAACCGAAGTTGGGAAGAGATGACGACCTAAGGCCATGGCGGGTCTGATATGCTCAGTGTGCGGTCAGCTGCCTGGGTGTTGGTCAGGAGGTTCGGGCTCAGGTTGTGTCAGTCAGTGCATTAGTCCCAGGTTAGACTATATGATTTGGGTACAGTCGAGTGCCGTATAGGTTTATCCTCATTTGAGGTGCCTGGGGAGCTCAATAGGCAAGATATTTTTTCTAGAGGGCAGGCAGAGTGCTGCACTTTGGTTCCAGAATTGCCAAACTTGAGGGCTTCTGGGCCAGGAGTGTGAGGACAGAAGTCTGAGAACACAAGCTAGACTTGGGCTTCAGGCCGAGGGCACGGCAGGTACCTCCTGCAGATCTGAACCAATATTTCATGCATCTGAAGTCACGGCGAGGATCAGACGTTGGCTCGGGTTGGAGTTTCTGTGCATGACTGCCCCTTCATGAACGGAGCGGAATCTCAAGGCCATGGAGGTTTTCCCACGTTGGGAGTTGTGGAATGCCCCCTTCAAGGATTCCTTCTGCGGGACAATTGAGACCTGTTGGTCAGCTCCAGGACATCCCATATGGAATGACTCCAGAGCACCGTTCGAGGATCGATGCCAAAGAATCCCGCCTCGCATTCCAATTTTCTCCTAGCAACAAGACAGTTGAGTTTTGATGGCTCTGCGGGAGCAATCGGGGCGGCTGTGTTGAAATGGACTTTCCCGAGGTTGGGGCCTAATGTGTGTTTATTTGTCCATGAGGGCCTTGGAATGGGGCGGTGACACCGGGACCCTGAAGTATTCTCCTAAGCTTTTGACATAGGTCCCATACACAAGTATCCTTGTGGAAACGAGATTTGTTCTGATGGGTGCCTCAGGAAACCCCCTATGCTGGTCTTGGAATCCAGGCTTTTAAGGAGACATGTCTGTAAACCAAAGCAATGGATCCGAATATGGCCTAGGGTCCTGTCTGGTTCCATCTTCTTCTCTGGGGACATCCATTTATGATATGAGTGGAGGTAGATGCTCAGCTGGTGTCAGACCGACCTTGTTTGTCCCCGGAGACCTACACTATTGGGATGGCCTCGGGGACTTTGGAGAGTTCTCCTAATTTGTACGATTTTGGATAATGGAATGGGCAGAATGCCCATGGATTGGGTAGGCACAGTCCTAATGTGTGGCTCCAGGGGCCCCAGCCTGTAGGGTGTGTGGCCCAGGAATCTGAGGACAGAAGTCTGAAAACACAAACTCAGCTTAGGTTGGGAACGTAGGTATGGCAGGGCCAATCTACAAACCATGAGAAGCACTCTTCAGGATATGAAGAAAGAGCGAGTCTGAGGCGCTTGCTCAGGCTTTTGTCTCTGGATTTTGTATCAAAGATGGGCGTGGAACGTGGGGAGGCCTCATGGGCCATGGACGAATCTTCCTCTCTGTGGATTTGGCCCGGTCCCAATTTCTTTCCGTCAATCTGTGGGATGGGAGGTCTCCTCTCAGGTTTGTTACCTCAGGTGTCCCAACCAAAGAGGAATTCCAAAGCAGAGCCCTGGGGAAGAGTGAAGGGACAACCCAAACGATGGTTATAAATTGGGGCCTAGGGGCATGGCAGACCCAATATGCTGTCTCTTCATCCAGCCACTGAGTGGCCTTACTTAAAGACTGGGCACAGGCTGAGGGTCAGCATGTGTGTTTGTGACCAATGTGGCCCGCGAGCATGGGCGGGGCCTCATGGGCCACACTGGTTTCAACTACACTGAAATTTGGATAACATGCCAATCACAAGGTCTCTTGCCATGGGGAAGGAGCGCTGATTTCTGCATCATTTGCAACCCTGGGCAGTGTTTGGAGATAAGGTCAATGTTCTGAAGCCTGAAAACCGCAGTTGGGAAGAGATGACGACCTAAGGCCATGGCGGGTCTGATGTGCTCAGTGTGCGGTCAGCTGCCTGGGTGTTGGTCCGGAGGTTCGGGTTCAGGTTGTGTCAGACAGTGAATTAGTACCCAGGTTAGACTATATAATTCAGGTACAGTCGAGAGCCGTGTAGGTTTATCCTCATTTGAGGTGCCTGGGCTACTCATTAGGCAATATATTTTTTCTAGAGGCAGGCAGAGTGCTGCATTGTGGGCCCGGTATTGCCAAACATGACGGATTCTGGACCAGGAGTGTGAGGACAAGTCTGAGAACAGAAGCTAGACTTGGGCTTCAGGCCGAGGGCACGGCTGGTACCCCCTGCAGATCTGAACGAATATCTCATGCTTCTGAAGTCACGGCGAGGATCAGACGTTGGCTCGGGTTGGAGTTTCTGTGCATGACTGCCCCTTCAAGAACGGAGCGGAATCTCAAGGCCATGGAGGTTTTCCCACGTTGGGAGTTGTGGGATGCCCCCTTCAAGGATTCCTTCTGCGGGACAATTGAGACCTGTTGGGCAGCTCCAGGATATCCCATATGGAAGGATACCAGAGCACCGTTCGGGGTGGATGCCTGGGAAGCGGGCCTCGCATTCCAAATGTCTCCTAGCAACAAGACAGTTGAGATCGGATAGCTCTGCGGGAGCAACCGGCGTGGCTGAGTTGAAATGGACTTTTAGGGTCGGGCCCATTGTGTGTTTGTGTCCATGAGGGCCTTGGAATGGGGCGTTGGCACCGGGACCCTGAAGTATTCTCCTAAGCTTTTGACATACCTCCCATGCACAAGTTTCCTTGTGGAGATGAGATTTGTTCTGAGGGGTGCCTCAGGAAACCCCCTATGCTGGTATTGGAATACAGGCTTTTGAGGAGACATGCCTGTAAACCAAAACAATGGATCCGATTATGGCCTAGGGTCCTGTCTGGTTCAATCTTCTTCTCTGGTGATATCCATCTATGGAATGAGTGGAGGGAGATGCTCACCTGGTGTCACACCGCCCTTGTTTGTCCCTGGAGACCTACACTATTGGGATGGCCTCGGGGAATTTGGAGAGTTTTCTTAATTGGTGAGATTTTGGACAATGGAATGGGCAGAATTCTCATGGATTGGGTAGGCACAGTCCTAATGTGTGGCTCCAGGGGCCCCAGCCTGGAGGGTGTGCGGCCCAGGACTTTGAGGACAGAAGTCTGAAAACACAAACTCAGCTAAGGTTTTGGGACGTAGGTATGGGAGGCCCAATCTACAAACCATGAGAAGTACCCCTCAGGATATGAAGAAAGAGCGAGTCTGAGGCACTTGCTCAGGCTTTTGTCTCTGGATTTTGTATCAACAATGGCTGTAGAATGTGGGGAGGCCTCATGGGATATGGACGAATCTTCCTCTCTGTGGATTTGGCCCGGTCCCAATAGTTTTTCTTCAATTGTCGGATGGGAGGTCTCCTTTCAGGTTTATTACCTCAGGTGTCCGAACAAAATAGGAATTCCAAAGCAGAGCCCTGGGGAAGAGTGAAGGGACAACCCAAACTATGGTTAAAAATTGGGGCCTAGGTGCATGGCAGGCCCAATATGCTGTCTCTTCATCCAGCCACTGAGAGGCCTTACTTGAGGACTGGGCTCATGCTGAGGGTCACAATGTGTGTTTGTGACCAATGTGGCCCGCGAGCATGGGCGGGGCCTCATGGGCCACACTGGTTTCAACTCACTGGACTTTGGACAACCTGCCAAACACAAGGTCTCTGGCCATGGGGAATGTGTTCTGATATCTGCATCATTTTCAACCCTGGGCAGTGGTTGGAGATAAGGTCTAGGTTCTGAAGCCTGAAAAACCGAAGTTGGGAAGAGATGACGACCTAAGGCCATGGCGGGTCTGATATGCTCAGTGTGCGGTCAGCTGCCTGGGTGTTGGTCAGGAGGTTCGGGCTCAGGTTGTGTCAGTCAGTGCATTAGTCCCAGGTTAGACTATATGATTTGGGTACAGTCGAGTGCCGTATAGGTTTATCCTCATTTGAGGTGCCTGGGGAGCTCAATAGGCAAGATATTTTTTCTAGAGGGCAGGCAGAGTGCTGCACTTTGGTTCCAGAATTGCCAAACTTGAGGGCTTCTGGGCCAGGAGTGTGAGGACAGAAGTCTGAGAACACAAGCTAGACTTGGGCTTCAGGCCGAGGGCACGGCAGGTACCTCCTGCAGATCTGAACCAATATTTCATGCATCTGAAGTCACGGCGAGGATCAGACGTTGGCTCGGGTTGGAGTTTCTGTGCATGACTGCCCCTTCATGAACGGAGCGGAATCTCAAGGCCATGGAGGTTTTCCCACGTTGGGAGTTGTGGAATGCCCCCTTCAAGGATTCCTTCTGCGGGACAATTGAGACCTGTTGGTCAGCTCCAGGACATCCCATATGGAATGACTCCAGAGCACCGTTCGAGGATCGATGCCAGGGAATCCTGCCTCGCATTCCAATTTTCTCCTAGCAACAAGATAGTTGAGTTTTGATGGCTCTGCGGGAGCAATCGGGGCGGCTGTGTTGAAATGGACTTTCCCGAGGTTGGGGCCTAATGTGTGTTTATTTGTCCATGAGGGCCTTGGAATGGGGCGGTGATACCGGGACCCTGAAGTATTCTCCTAAGCTTTTGACATAGGTCCCATACACAAGTATCCTTGTGGAAACGAGATTTGTTCTGATGGGTGCCTCAGGAAACCCCCTATGCTGGTCTTGGAATCCAGGCTTTTAAGGAGACATGTCTGTAAACCAAAGCAATGGATCCGAATATGGCCTAGGGTCCTGTCTGGTTCCATCTTCTTCTCTGGGGACATCCATTTATGATATGAGTGGAGGTAGATGCTCAGCTGGTGTCAGACCGACCTTGTTTGTCCCCGGAGACCTACACTATTGGGATGGCCTCGGGGACTTTGGAGAGTTCTCCTAATTTGTACGATTTTGGATAATGGAATGGGCAGAATTCCCATGGATTGGGTAGGCAGAGTCCTAATGTGTGGCTCCAGGGGCCCCAGCCTGTAGGGTGTGTGGCCCAGGAATCTGAGGACAGAAGGCTGAAAACACAAACTCAGCTTAGGTTGGGAACGTAGGTATGGCAGGGTCAATCTACAAACCATGAGAAGGACTCTTCAGGATATGAAGAAAGAGCGAGTCTGAGGCGCTTGCTCAGGCTTTTGTCTCTGGATTTTGTATCAAAGATGGGCGTGGAACGTGGGGAGGCCTCATGGGCCATGGACGAATCTTCCTCTCTGTGGATTTGGCCCGGTCCCAATTTCTTTCCGTCAATCTGTGGGATGGGAGGTCTCCTCTCAGGTTTGTTACCTCAGGTGTCCCAACCAAACAGGAATTCCAAAGCAGAGCCCTGGGGAAGAGTGAAGGGACAACCCAAACGATGGTTATAAATTGGGGCCTAGGGGCATGGCAGACCCAATATGCTGTCTCTTCATCCAGCCACTGAGTGGCCTTACTTAAAGACTGGGCACAGGCTGAGGGTCAGCATGTGTGTTTGTGACCAATGTGGCCCGCGAGCATGGGCGGGGCCTCATGGGCCACACTGGTTTCAACTACACTGAACTTTGGATAACATGCCAATCACAAGGTCTCTTGCCATGGGGAAGGAGCTCTGATTTCTGCATCATTTGCAACCCTGGGCAGTGTTTGGAGATAAGGTCTACGTTCTGAATCCTGAAAACCGCAGTTGGGAAGAGATGACGACCTAAGGCCATGGCGGGTCTGATGTGCTCAGTGTGCGGTCAGCTGCCTGGGTGTTGGTCCGGAGGTTCGGGTTCAGGTTGTGTCAGACAGTGAATTAGTACCCAGGTTAGACTATATAATTCAGGTACAGTCGAGAGCCGTGTAGGTTTATCCTCATTTGAGGTGCCTGGGCTACTCATTAGGCAATATATTTTTTCTAGAGGCAGGCAGAGTGCTGCATTGTGGGTCCGGTATTGCCAAACATGAGGGATTCTGGACCAGGAGTGTGAGGACAAGTCTGAGAACAGAAGCTAGACTTGGGCTTCAGGCCGAGGGCACGGCTGGTACACCCTGCAGATCTGAACGAATATCTCATGCTTCTGAAGTCACGGCGAGGATCAGACGTTAGCTCGGGTTGGAGTTTCTGTGCATGACTGCCCCTTCAAGAACGGAGCGGAATCTCAAGGCCATGGAGGTTTTCCCACGTTGGGAGTTGTGGGATGCCCCCTTCAAGGATTCCTTCTGCGGGACAATTGAGACCTGTTGGGCAGCTCCAGGGTATCCCATATGGAAGGATACCAGAGCACCGTTCGGGGTGGATGCCTGGGAAGCGGGCCTCGCATTCCAAATGTCTCCTAGCAACAAGACAGTTGAGATCGGATAGCTCTGCGGGAGCAACCGACGTGGCTGAGTTGAAATGGACTTTTAGGGTCGGGCCCATTGTGTGTTTGTGTCCATGAGGGCCTTGGAATGGGGCGTTGGCACCGGGACCCTGAAGTATTCTCCTAAGCTTTTGACATACCTCCCATGCACAAGTTTCCTTGTGGAGATGAGTTTTGTTCTGAGGGGTGCCTCAGGAAACCCCCTATGCTGGTATTGGAATACAGGCTTTTGAGGAGACATGCCTGTAAACCAAAACAATGGATCCGATTATGGCCTAGGGTCCTGTCTGGTTCAATCTTCTTCTCTGGTGATATCCATCTATGGAATGAGTGGAGGGAGATGCTCACCTGGTGTCACACCGCCCTTGTTTGTCCCTGGAGACCTACACTATTGGGATGGCCTCGGGGACTTTGGAGAGTTTTCTTTTTGGTGAGAATTTGGACAATGGAATGGGCAGAATTCCCATGGATTGGGTAGGCACAGTCCTAATGTGTGGCTCCAGGGGCCCCAGCCTGGAGGGTGTGCGGCCCAGGACTTTGAGGACAGAAGTCTGAAAACACAAACTCAGCTAATTTTGGGACGTAGGTATGGGAGGCCCAATCTACAAACCATGAGAAGTACCCCTCAGGATATGAAGAAAGAGCGAGTCTGAGGCACTTGCTCAGGTATTTGTCTCTGGATTTTGTATCAACAATGGCTGTAGAATGTGGGGAGGCCTCATGGGATATGGACGAATCTTCCTCTCTGTGGATTTGGCCCGGTCCCAATAGTTTTTCTTCAATTGTCGGATGGGAGGTCTCCTTTCAGGTTTATTACCTCAGGTGTCCGAACAAAATAGGAATTCCAAAGCAGAGCCCTGGGGAAGAGTGAAGGGACAACCCAAACTATGGTTAAAAATTGGGGCCTAGGTGCATGGCAGGCCCAATATGCTGTCTCTTCATCCAGCCACTGAGAGGCCTTACTTGAGGACTGGGCTCATGCTGAGGGTCACAATGTGTGTTTGTGACCAATGTGGCCCGCGAGCATGGGCGGGGCCTCATGGGCCACACTGGTTTCAACTCACTGGACTTTGGACAACCTGCCAAACACAAGGTCTCTGGCCATGGGGAATGTGTTCTGATATCTGCATCATTTTCAACCCTGGGCAGTGGTTGGAGATAAGGTCTAGGTTCTGAAGCCTGAAAAACCGAAGTTGGGAAGAGATGACGACCTAAGGCCATGGCGGGTCTGATATGCTCAGTGTGCGGTCAGCTGCCTGGGTGTTGGTCAGGAGGTTCGGGCTCAGGTTGTGTCAGTCAGTGCATTAGTCCCAGGTTAGACTATATGATTTGGGTACAGTCGAGTGCCGTATAGGTTTATCCTCATTTGAGGTGCCTGGGGAGCTCAATAGGCAAGATATTTTTTCTAGAGGGCAGGCAGAGTGCTGCACTTTGGTTCCAGAATTGCCAAACTTGAGGGCTTCTGGGCCAGGAGTGTGAGGACAGAAGTCTGAGAACACAAGCTAGACTTGGGCTTCAGGCCGAGGGCACGGCAGGTACCTCCTGCAGATCTGAACCAATATTTCATGCATCTGAAGTCACGGCGAGGATCAGACGTTGGCTCGGGTTGGAGTTTCTGTGCATGACTGCCCCTTCATGAACGGAGCGGAATCTCAAGGCCATGGAGGTTTTCCCACGTTGGGAGTTGTGGAATGCCCCCTTCAAGGATTCCTTCTGCGGGACAATTGAGACCTGTTGGTCAGCTCCAGGACATCCCATATGGAATGACTCCAGAGCACCGTTCGAGGATCGATGCCAAAGAATCCCGCCTCGCATTCCAATTTTCTCCTAGCAACAAGACAGTTGAGTTTTGATGGCTCTGCGGGAGCAATCGGGGCGGCTGTGTTGAAATGGACTTTCCCGAGGTTGGGGCCTAATGTGTGTTTATTTGTCCATGAGGGCCTTGGAATGGGGCGGTGACACCGGGACCCTGAAGTATTCTCCTAAGCTTTTGACATAGGTCCCATACACAAGTATCCTTGTGGAAACGAGATTTGTTCTGATGGGTGCCTCAGGAAACCCCCTATGCTGGTCTTGGAATCCAGGCTTTTAAGGAGACATGTCTGTAAACCAAAGCAATGGATCCGAATATGGCCTAGGGTCCTGTCTGGTTCCATCTTCTTCTCTGGGGACATCCATTTATGATATGAGTGGAGGTAGATGCTCAGCTGGTGTCAGACCGACCTTGTTTGTCCCCGGAGACCTACACTATTGGGATGGCCTCGGGGACTTTGGAGAGTTCTCCTAATTTGTACGATTTTGGATAATGGAATGGGCAGAATTCCCATGGATTGGGTAGGCACAGTCCTAATGTGTGGCTCCAGGGGCCCCAGCCTGTAGGGTGTGTGGCCCAGGAATCTGAGGACAGAAGTCTGAAAACACAAACTCAGCTTAGGTTGGGAACGTAGGTATGGCAGGGTCAATCTACAAACCATGAGAAGGACTCTTCAGGATATGAAGAAAGAGCGAGTCTGAGGCGCTTGCTCAGGCTTTTGTCTCTGGATTTTGTATCAAAGATGGGCGTGGAACTTGGGGAGGCCTCATGGGCCATGGACGAATCTTCCTCTCTGTGGATTTGGCCCGGTTCCAATTTCTTTCCGACAATCTGTGGGATGGGAGGTCTCCTCTCAGGTTTGTTACCTCAGGTGTCCCAACCAAACAGGAATTCCAAAGCAGAGCCCTGGGGAAGAGTGAAGGGACAACCCAAACGATGGTTATAAATTGGGGCCTAGGGGCATGGCAGACCCAATATGCTGTCTCTTCATCCAGCCACTGAGTGGCCTTACTTAAAGACTGGGCACAGGCTGAGGGTCAGCATGTGTGTTTGTGACCAATGTGGCCCGCGAGCATGGGCGGGGCCTCATGGGCCACACTGGTTTCAACTACACTGAACTTTGGATAACATGCCAATCACAAGGTCTCTTGCCATGGGGAAGGAGCTCTGATTTCTGCATCATTTTCAACCCTGGGCAGTGTTTGGAGATAAGGTCTACGTTCTGAAGCCTGAAAACCGCAGTTGGGAAGAGATGACGACCTAAGGCCATGGCGGGTCTGATGTGCTCAGTGTGCGGTCAGCTGCCTGGATGTTGGTCCGGAGGTTCGGGTTCAGGTTGGGTCAGACAGTGAATTAGTACCCAGGTTAGACTATATAATTCAGGTACAGTCGAGAGCCGTGTAGGTTTATCCTCATTTGAGGTGCCTGGGCTACTCATTAGGCAATATATTTTTTCTAGAGGCAGGCAGAGTGCTGCATTGTGGGTCCGGTATTGCCAAACATGAGGGATTCTGGACCAGGAGTGTGAGGACAAGTCTGAGAACAGAAGCTAGACTTGGGCTTCAGGCCGAGGGCACGGCTGGTACCCCCTGCAGATCTGAACGAATATCTCATGCTTCTGAAGTCACGGCGAGGATCAGACGTTGGCTCGGGTTGGAGTTTCTGTGCATGACTGCCCCTTCATGAACGGAGCGGAATCTCAAGGCCATGGAGGTTTTCCCACGTTGGGAGTTGTGGGATGCCCCCTTCAAGGATTCCTTCTGCGGGACAATTGAGACCTGTTGGGCAGCTCCAGGATATCCCATATGGAAGGACTCCAGAGCACCGTTCGGGGTGGATGCCTGGGAAGCGGGCCTCGCATTCCAAATGTCTCCTAGCAACAAGACAGTTGAGATCGGATAGCTCTGCGGGAGCAACCGGCGTGGCTGAGTTGAAATGGACTTTTAGGATCGGGCCCATTGTGTGTTTGTGTCCATGAGGGCCTTGAAATGGGGCGTTGGCACCGGGACCCTGAAGTATTCTCCTAACCTTTTGACATACCTCCCATGCACAAGTTTCCTTGTGGAGATGAGATTTGTTCTGAGGGGTGCCTCAGGAAACCCCCTATGCTGGTATTGGAATCCAGGCTTTTGAGGAGACATGCCTGTAAACCAAAACAATGGATCCGATTATGGCCTAGGGTCCTGTCTGGTTCAATCTTCTTCTCTGGTGATATCCATCTATGGAATGAGTGGAGGGAGATGCTCACCTGGTGTCACACCGCCCTTGTTTGTCCCTGGAGACCTACACTATTGGGATGGCCTCGGGGACTTTGGAGAGTTTTCTTAATTGGTGAGATTTTGGACAATGGAATGGGCAGAATTCCCATGGATTGGGTAGGCACAGTCCTAATGTGTGGCTCCAGGGGCCCCAGCCTGGAGGGTGTGCGGCCCAGGACTTTGAGGACAGAAGTCTGAAAACACAAACTCAGCTAAGGTTTTGGGACGTAGGTATGGGAGGCCCAATCTACAAACCATGAGAAGTACCCCTCAGGATATGAAGAAAGAGCGAGTCTGAGGCACTTGCTCAGGATTTTGTCTCTGGATTTTGTATCAAAGATGGGCGTGGAACGTCGGGAGGCCTCATGGGCCATGGACGAATCTTCCTCTCTGTGGATTTGACCGGGTCCCAATTTCGTTCCGTCAATCTGTGGGATGGGAGGTCTCCTCTCAGGTTTGTTACCTCAGGTGTCCCAACCAAAGAGGAATTCCAAAGCAGAGCCCTGGGGAAGAGTGAAGGGACAACCCAAACTATGGTTAAAAATTGGGGCCTAGGTGCATGGCAGGCCCAATATGCTGTCTCTTCATCCAGCCACTGAGAGGCCTTACTTGAGGACTGGGCTCATGCTGAGGGTCACAATGTGTGTTTGTGACCAATGTGGCCCGCGAGCATGGGCGGGGCCTCATGGGCCACACTGGTTTCAACTACACTGGACTTTGGACAACCTGCCAAACACAAGGACTCTGGCCATGGGGAATGTGTTCTGATATCTGCATCATTTTCAACCCTGGTCAGTGGTTGGAGATAAGGTCTAGGTTTTGAAGCCTTAAAAACCGAAGTTGGGAAGAGATGACGACCTAAGGCCATGGCGGGTCTGATATGCTCAGTGTGCGGTCAGCTGCCTGGGTGTTGGTCAGGAGGTTCGGGCTCAGGTTGTGTCAGTCAGTGCATTAGTCCCAGGTTAGACTATATGATTTGGGTACAGTCGAGTGCCGTATAGGTTTATCCTCATTTGAGGTGCCTGGGGAGCTCAATAGGCAAGATATTTTTTCTAGAGGGCAGGCAGAGTGCTGCACTTTGGTTCCAGAATTGCCAAACTTGAGGGCTTCTGGGCCAGGAGTGTGAGGACAGAAGTCTGAGAACACAAGCTAGACTTGGGCTTCAGGCCGAGGGCACGGCAGGTACCTCCTGCAGATCTGAACCAATATTTCATGCATCTGAAGTCACGGCGAGGATCAGACGTTGGCTCGGGTTGGAGTTTCTGTGCATGACTGCCCCTTCATGAACGGAGCGGAATCTCAAGGCCATGGAGGTTTTCCCACGTTGGGAGTTGTGGGATGCCCCCTTCAAGGATTCCTTCTGCGGGACAATTGAGACCTGTTGGTCAGCTCCAGGACATCCCATATGGAATGACTCCAGAGCACCGTTCGAGGATCGATGCCAGGGAATCCCGCCTCGCATTCCAATTTTCTCCTAGCAACAAGACAGTTGAGTTTTGATGGCTCTGCGGGAGCAATCGGGGCGGCTGTGTTGAAATGGACTTTCCCGAGGTTGGGGCCTAATGTGTGTTTGTGTCCATGAGGGCCTTGGAATGGGGCGGTGGCACCGAGACACTGAAGTTTCTCCTAAGCTTTTGACATAGCTCCCATGCACAAGTTTCCCTGTGGAGACAAGATTTGTTCTGATGGGTGCCTCAGGAAATCACTTATGCTGGTATTGGAATCCAGGCTTTTGAGTAGACACGCCTGTACCAAAGCAATGGATCTGATTATGGCCTAGGGTCCTGTCTGGTTCCATCTTCTTCTCTGGAGATATCCATCTATGGAATGAGTGGAGGTAGATGCTCACGTGTGTTAGACCGTCCTTGTTTGTCCCGGAGATCTACACTATTGGGATGGCCTCGGGGACTTTGGAGGTTTCTCCTAATTTGTACGATTTTGGACAATGGAATGGGCAGAATTCCCATGGATTGGGTAGGCACAGTCCTAATGTGTGGCTCCAGGGGCCCAAGCCAGGAGGGTATGTTGCCCAGGACTTTGAGGACAGATCTAAAAATACAAACTCAGCTCAGGTTTTGGGACGTAGGTATGGCAGGCCCAATCTACAGACCATGAGGAGAACTCTTCAGGGTATGAAGAAAGAGCGAGTCTGAGGCACTTGCTCAGGCTTTTGTCTCTCGATTGTGAATCAACGATGGCCATGGATGTGGGGAGGCCTCATGGGCCATGGACCAATCTTCCTCTCTGTGGATTTGTCCCAGTCCCAATTCTTTTTCGTCAATCTGTGGAATGGGAGGTCGCCTTTCACATTTGTTACATCAGGTGACCCAACCAAAGAGTAATTACAAAGCACAGCCCTGGGGAAGAGTGAAGGGACAACCCAAACTATGTTTAAAAATTGGGACCTAGGGGCATGGCAGGCCCAATATGCTGTCTCTTCATCCAACCACTGAGAGGCCTTACTTGAGGACTGGGCACAGGCTGAGGGTCACAATGTGTGTTTGTGACCAATGTGGCCCGCGAGCATGGGCGGGGCCTCATGGGCCACACTGGTTTCAACTACACTGGACTTTGGACAACATGCCAATCACAAGGTCTCTTGCCATGAGGAAGGTGTTCTGATGTCTGCATCATTTTCAACCCTGGGCAGTTGTTGGAGATAAGGTCTAGGTTCCGAAGCCTGAAAAACCGAAGTTGGGAAGAGATGACGACATAAGGCCATGGCGTGTCTGATATGATCAGTGGGCGGTCAGCTGCCTGGGTGTTGGTCAGAAGGTTCTGGCTCAGGTTGTGTCAGACAGTGCATTAGTGCCCAGGTTTGACTATATGATTTGGGTACAGTCGAGTGCCGTGTAGGTTTATCCTCATTTGATGTGCCTGGGCTGCTCTTAGGCAAGATATTTTTTATAGATGGCAGGCAGAGTGCTGCATTGTGAGTCCGGAATTGCCAAACTTGAGGGCTTCTGGGCCAGGAGTGTGAGTACAGAAGTCTGAGAACACAAGCTAAACTTGGGCTTCAGGCAGAGGGCACAGCATATACCCCCTGCAGAGTGAACCAATATCTCAAGCATCTGAAGTCACAGTGAGGATCAGACGTTGGCTCAGGTTGGAGTTTCTGTGCATGACTGCCCCTTCATGAACGGAGCAGAATCTCAAGGCTATGGAGGTTTTCCCACGTTGGGAGTTGTGGGATGCCCCCTTCAAGGATTCCTTCTGCAGGACAATTGAGACCTGTTGGGCAGCTCCAGGAAATCCCATATGGAATGACTCCAGAGCACCTTTGAAAGATGAATGCCAGGGAAGCCCGCCTCGCATTCCAATTGTCTCCTAGCAACAAGACAGTTGAGGCAGGATGGCTCTGGGAGAACAACCGGGGTGGCTGAGTTGAAATGGACTTTCCCGAGGTTGGGGCCTAATATGTGTTTGTGTCCATGAGGGCCTTAAAATGGGGGGTGGCACCGGGACCCTGAAGTTTCTCCTAAGCTTTTGACATAGCTCCCATGCACAAGTTTCCCTGTGGAGACGAGATTTGTTCTGATGGGTGCCTCAGGAAATCACTTATGCTGGTATTGGAATCCAGGCTTTTGAGGAGACACGCCTGTACCAAAGCAGTGGATCCGATTATGGCCTAGGGCCCTGTCTGGTTCCATCTTCTTCTCTGGAGATATCCATCTATGGAATGAGTGGGGGTAGATGCTCACGTGGTGTTAGACCGCCCTTGTTTGTCCCCGGAGATCTACACTATTGGGATGGCCTCGGGGACTTTGGAGGGTTCTCCTAATTTGTACGATTTTGGACAATGGAATGGGCAGAATTCTCATGGATTGGGTAGGCACAGTCCTAATGTGTGGCTCCAGGGGCCCCAGCCAGGAGGGTGTGTTGCCCAGGATTTTGAGGACAGAAGTCTGAAAATACAAACTCAGCTCAGGTTTTGGGACGTAGGTATGGCAGGCCCAATCTACAGACCATGAGGAGAACTCTTCAGGATATGAAGAAAGAGCGAGTCTGAGGCACTTGCTCAGGCTTTTGTCTCTGGATTGTGAATCAAGATGGCCATGGATGTGGGGAGGCCTCATGGGCCATGGACCAATCTTCCTCTCTGTGGATTTGTCCCAGTCCCAATTCTTTTTCGTCAATCTGTGGAATGGGAGGTCGCCTTTCACATTTGTTACATCAGGTGACCCAACCAAAGAGTAATTACAAAGCACAGCCCTGGGGAAGAGTGAAGGGACAACCCAAACTATCGTTAAAAATTGGGACCTAGGGGCATGGCAGGCCAAATATGCTGTCTCTTCATCCAGCCACTGAGAGGCCATACTTGAGGACTGGGCTCAGGCTGAGGGTCACAATGTGTGTTAGTGACCAATGTGGCCTGTGAGCAAGAGCGGGGCCACATGGGCCACACTGGTTTCAACTACAGTGACTTTGTACAACATGCCAATCACAAGGTCTCTTGCCATGGGGAAGGTGTTCTGATGTCTGCATCATTTTCAACCCTGGGCAGTGGTTGAAGATAAGGTCCTGGTCTGAAGCCTGAAAAACCGAAGTTGGGAAGAGATGACGACCTAAGGCCATGGCGGGTCTGATATGCTCAGTGTGCGGTCAGCTGCCTGGGTGTTGGTCAAGAGGTTCTGGCTCAGGTTGTGTCAGACAGTGCATTAGTTCCCAGGTTAGACTGTATAATTTGGGTGGCCTCAGGGGCCTTGGAGCTTTTCCCTAAGGTGTAGGGTTGTGGTGAATGGATTGGGCACACTTTCCTAGGAGAGGCAGGCACAATCTATCGCTGTGGCTAGAGGTCCTAGCCTCGAGGTTGTGTGGGTCCAGGCTGTGGGCACAGAAGTCTGAAAACACAAACTCAGCTTATGAGTGGTGCCTAGGGTATGGCAGGCCGGATGTACAGCCCGAGAGGGAGCTGCTCGTCCTCTGAAACAAGGGCGAGTGGGAGGCGTTCCCTCAGGCTTTTGTCTCTGGATGTTGTGTCCGGGATAGCCGTGGATTGGAGGGGTGGCCTCAGGGACTGTGAACGAGTATCCCTCTCTGGGGATTTGTCCCAGCTCCCAAGAGTTTGGGGTCATTTTGTGGGAAGGGTTGAGTCCTGTTGTTTGGCTCATGTGTCTCTCCAAGAAAGGGATTGCAGAGCAGAGCCCCAGGTACGGGTGGGGCGACTGGAAAACTCAAACACTGGTGAGGATTGGGTGCATAGGGGCTTGGCAAGCCCCATATGCGGGCTCTTGGCCCTGGCCCTGACAGGCCTTTCTTTGACATGGGGCTCATGCTGAGGGTCACAGTGTGAATTTGTGCCCAAGAAGCACTCAAGTTTGGGCGTGGCATCAGGGGCATGAAGGTTTCTTCCACCCTGAAGGTGTGAATCCATGCCAAGAGCAAGCTTTACAGCCATGGGAAAGGAGGAGTTCTGTTTTATGCTTGCGATACCCAGCTGTGTGGAGAATTGATATAATATCTAGGTTCAGATATCTGAAAACCAAGATTAGGAAGAGGTGACGGCATAAGACCATGGCGTGTCCGAAGTGCTGTGTGTGCGGCCAGCTTTCTCCTTGTCTGTCTGGACGTCTGGCTTCAGGCTGTGTCAGACAGAACATGAGTGCCCAGAGCAGCCTATCCATTTCGGGTACCGTCGAGGCCCGAACAGGTTGATCCTCATCTGGGTTTTCTGGAGAGCCCCACAGGGAAACGATTTTCTTCCGTTGGGCAGACCCTGGGCTGTGTTGTGGTTCTGGGCATCCTAGTCCGGAGGGCTTGTTTGCCAGGAGTGTGAGGAAGGAAGTCTGAAAAGAAAAGCTAGCGAGATGTTTGGGACCGAGGGCACGGCAGTCCCACTCTGCAGAGGCTGAATTGAGATCTACTGCACTGAGGTCATGTCAACTATGAGACGTGCCTCAGGCTAGAGTTTTTGTCCAGCATGGCCTCTTCCTGAATGGTGTGGGGGCCTCATGAGGCCAGGAAGGTTTGCCTACGATGGGATTTGTGAATTACTCCAAACCTCAAGGTTTTCTTCTGCACGAAAGTCGAGTGCAGGAGGCCCCATACGGAAAGACTCGAGAGCAGGTGTCTAAGCATGGATGCCTGGGAACGCCACCTCATATTCCCACTCTTTAGTCAGGACAAGGCAGGCTCAATCTGCGGGCTCCTGGGTGAGCTACCCAGAGGGGAGAGTTGAAATGGACTCTCCTGAAGATGAGTCCTACTGTGGCTTGGTGGCCTGGGAGACCTTGGAATGTGGAGGTGGCTCAGAGACTCTGCAGGATACTCCAACCTGAGGTGTTTGACACGGCTCCAACAAGGAACTTGCCATGTGGAGACGAGAGAAGTTCTGTTCAGTGCCTCAGGAAAGCCCCATATCCTTTTCTTCGAACCAAAGCCTCTGAGGAGTGACACCTGGAAAACAAAGCAAGAGTTGAGATTAGGGCCTAAGTGCCTGTCCGGCTCAACCTTCTATCTCTGTTGACATCTGTGTGCATGCCTTCATGGAGGTAGCAGCTCAGCTTGTGTCCGAAGGCCCCTGTGTGTGCAGGGAGGCTCCCGGTAATGGTATGTCCTCGGGGGCCTTGAGGTTTCTCATATTCTGGAGGTGTGTGGCCAAAGGAATGGACAGAGTTTCCCAGGAGAGAGCAGGCATGGTCCTGTGGTATGGCTCCAGAGGACCCAGCCTAGAGGCTGTGTTTGCCAGGGCTGTGGGGACAGATGTCTGAAAAAGCAAACTTGGCTCAGGTAGGGGCCAAGGTAATGGTAGGCCTGATCTCCAGTCCGAGAGGGGAGATCCTCTGGATATCAAAGGAGGGCAAGTGGGAGGCAGTCGCTCAGGCTTTTGTCTCTGGGTGTTGCGTTCACAGTGGCCGTTCAGTGTAGGGGTTGCTTCAGGGGCCGAGGAAGAGCCTTCCTCTCGGGGGATTGTCCAAGCTCCCAAGTGTTTGGGTTCATTCTGTGGGAAGGGAAGAGTACTGTTTTCTGCCACAGGGGACCCCCCAGGAGAGGGACTCTAGAGCACAGCAGTGGGTTCCCTCAACTGGAATACAACCCATCTAGTTAGTCCTGCGTGCCTATGGGCATGGCAAGCCACATATGCGGGCTCTTGGTCCAATCACTGAGAGGCGTAACTTGAATAAGGTACTCACGCTGAGGGTCACAATGTGTGTTTGTGCCCAAGGCGGCCCTCACACATGGGCGTGGCCTCATGGGCCATGCCGTTTTCTCCTACACTGAAGGTTTTTTTTTTTTTTAAAGATTTTTTTATTTTATTTATTTGTCATAGAGAGAGAAGCGAGAGCAAGCACAGGCAGACAGAGTGGCAGGCAGAGGCAGAGGGAGAAGCAGGCTCCCTGCCAAGCAAGGAGCCCGATGTGGGACTCGATCCCAGGACGCTGGGATCATGACCTGACCCGAAGGCAGCTGCTTAACCAAGTGAGCCACCCAGGCGTCCCCTACAATGAAGGTTTGACTCACTGCCAGCAGCAAGGTTTCTTGCCATGGGGAAGGAGGGGTTCTGACTTGTGCATCAGGTTCCCCCCTGTGCAGGGATTGGAGATAAGGTCTAGGTTCTGATGACTGAAAACCCAGGTTGGGAATGGATGGTGGCCTAAGGCAGTGGCGGGTCCAATGTGCTGGGTGTGCAGCCAGCTGTGTCGGTGTCTGTTGGAAGGTCTGGGCTCAGGCTATTTGCGACAGAGCATCAGTGTTTAAGGTAGCCTATGCAATTGGGGTGTTGCCGAGGGCCAAGCAGTTTGATCCTCATTTGGGGTTTCTGGGCAGCACCATAGACAAAGTTTTTCTCCTGGGAGGCAGGCGGAGTGCTTCATTGTGGCCCCAGAATTCCCAGAAGGGAGTGTTTGTGGGCCAGGAGTGTGAGGACAGAAGTCTAGGAACACAAGCTAAAGTGAGGATTGGAGCCAAGGGCAGAGCAGGCCCACTAGGCAGAGGTTGAATCAAAATCTCCTGCATCTGAAGTCAGGCTGAGGATCAGACGTTGGCTGAGGCTGGAGTATGTGTCCATGATGGCACCTTCATGAAGCGGGGGCCTTATGAGGCCAAGGAAGTTTGGAGGTTGCCCCAAACCACCAGGTTTCCTTCTGTGGGACATTCGAGTCGTGTTGTATGGCTCCAGGACCTACCATACGGAAGGACTGGAGAGCACGGTTCGAAGGATGGATCCCTGTACAGCATGCCTCGCATTCCCATTGGCATTAGCCACAAGATATGTTTGATCTGCTGCCTCTGGGGCACGCTAACCAGGGGGCTGAGTTGAAATGGCCTCTCCTGAGGATGCGTCATAATGTGCGTTTGGGTCCATGGAAACCTTGGAATGTGCTGGTTGTTCAGTGGCCCTGCGGAACTCTCCTACCTGAAGGGTTTGATACATCCCCAGTAAGTAAGCTCCCCATGTGGAGGCGAGAGAGGTTTGGGTTGGTGCCTCAGAAAAGCCCCGTGTGCTGGTCTACGAAAACAGACCTCTGAGGACGGACATATGGAAACCAAAGCTAAGGATCAGATTAGGGATGGGGGCCTGTCCATTTCAATCCTTCTGTCTCTGGGGACACTCTCTGAGAATCTAAGTGGAGATAGTTGCTCCGCTGGTTGTAGAGAGCCCCTCTTAGTCCAGGGTGGCCTACACTATTGATGGCCTCGGGGGCCTTGGAGCTTTTCCCTAACCTGTAGGGTTGTGGTCAATGGATTGGGCACAATTTCCTTGGAGAGTGCAGGCACAATCTTTTGCTGTGGCTCCAGAGGCCCTAGACTGACGGTTGTGTGGGTCCAGGCTGAGGGCACAGAAGTCTGAAAACACAAACTCAGCTTATGAGTGGCGCCTAGGGTATGGCAGGCCGGATGTACAGCCCGAGAGGGAGCTCCTGGGCCTCTGAAACTAGGGCGAGTGGGAGCCGTTCCTTCAGGCTTTTGTCTCTGGATGTTGTGTCCGAGATAGCCGTGGTTTGGAGGGGTGGCCTCAGGGACTGTGGACGAGTATCACTATTTGTGGATTTGTCCCAGCTCCCAAGAGTTTGGGGTCATTTTGTGGGAAGGGTGGAGTCGTGTTTCTGGCTCATGTGTCTCTCCAAGTTAGGGATTCCAGAGCAGAGCCACAGGTACGGGCGGGGCGACTGGAAAACTCAAACACTGGTGAGGATTGGGTGCATAGGGGCTTGGCAAGCCCCATATGCGGGCTCTTGGCCCAGGCCCTGACAGGCCTTCCTTTGACATGGGGCTCATGCTTAGGGTCAGAGTGTGAATTTGTGCCCAAGCAGCACTCAAGTTTGGGCGTGGCATCAGGGACCAGGAAGGTTCCTCCCACCCTGAAGGTGTGACTCCATGCCAAGAGCAAGCTTTACAGCCACGGGGAAGGAGGAGTTCTGTGTTGTGCTTGCGATACCCAGCTGTGTGGAGAATTGATATAATGTCTAGGTTCAGATATCTGAAAACCAAGGTTAGGAAGAGGTGACAGCATAAGACCATGGCGTGTCCGAAGTGCTGGGTGTGCGGCCAGCTGTCTCCTTGTCTGTCTGGACGTCTGGCTTCAGGCTGTGTTAGACAGAGATTGAGTGCCCGAAGCAGCCTATCCAGTTCGCTACCGTCGAGGCCCGAGCAGGTTGATCCTCATCTGGGTTTTCTGGAGAGAGCCCCACAGGGAAACGTTTTTCTTCCCTTGGGCAGACCCTGGGCTGGGTTGTGGTTCTGGAGTTCCTAGTCCGGAGGGCTTGTTTGCCAGGAGTGTGAGGAAGGAAGTCTGAAAACACAAGCTAGCGTGAGGTTTGGGACCGATGGCACGGCAGGCCCACTCTGAGAGGCTGAATCGAGATCTCCTGCACTGAGGTCATTTCAACTCTGAGACGTGCCTCAGGCTAGAGTTTTTGTCCAGCATGGCCTCTTCCTGAATGGTGTGGGGGCCTCATGAGGCCAGGAAGGTTTGCCTACGATGGGATTTGTGAACTACTCCAAACCTCAAGGTTTCCTTCTGCACGAAAGTCGAGTGCTATTGGATGGTTCCAGGAGGCCCCATACGGAAAGACTCGAGAGCAGGTGTCTAAGCATGGATGCCTGGGAACGCCACCTCATATTCCCACTCTTTAGTCAGGACAAGGCAGGCTCAATCTGCGGGCTCCTGGGTGAGCTACCCAGAGGGGAGAGTTGAAATGGACTCTCCTGAAGATGAGTCCTACTGTGGCTTGGTGGCCTGGGAGACCTTGGAATGTGGAGGTGGCTCAGGGACTCTGCAGGATTCTCCAACCTGAGGTGTTTGACACGGCTCCAACAAGGAAGCTTCCCATGTGGAGACGAGAGAAGTCCTGTTCAGTGCCTCAGGAAAGCCCCATATCCTGTTCTTCGAACCAAAGCCTCTGAGGAGTGACACCTGGAAAACAAAGCAAGAGTTGAGATTAGGGCCTAAGTGCCTGTCCGGCTCAACCTTCTATCTCTGTTGACATCTGTGTGCATGCCTTCATGGAGGTAGCAGCTCAGCTTGTGTCCGAAGGCCCCTGTGTGTGCAGGGAGGCTCCCGGTAATGGTATGTCCTCGGGGGCCTTGAGGTTTCTCATATTCTGGAGGTGTGTGGCCAAAGGAATGGACAGAGTTTCCCAGGAGAGAGCAGGCATGGTCCTGTGGTATGGCTCCAGAGGACCCAGCCTAGAGGCTGTGTTTGCCAGGGCTGTGGGGACAGATGTCTGAAAAAGCAAACTTGGCTCAGGTAGGGGCCAAGGTAATGGCAAGCCTGATCTCCAGTCCGAGAGGGGAGATCCTCTGGATATCAAAGGAGGGCAAGTGGGAGGCAGTCGCTCAGGCTTTTGTCTCTGGGTGTTGCATTCACAGTGGCCGTTCAGGGTAGGGGTTGCTTCAGGGGCCGAGGAAGAGCCTTCCTCTCGGGGGATTGTCCAAGCTCCCAAGTGTTTGGGTTCATTCTGTGGGAAGGGAAGAGTACTGTTTTCTGCCACATTACCCCCCCAGGAGAGGGCCTCTAGAGCACAGCAGTGGGTTCCCTCAACTGGAATACACACCATCTAGTTAGTCCTGCGTGCCTATGGGCATGGCAAGCCACATATGCGGGCTCTTGGTCCAATCACTGAGAGGCGTTACTTGAATAAGGTACTCACGCTGAGGGTCACAATGTGTGTTTGTGCCCAAGGCGGCCCTCACACATGGGCGTGGCCTCATGGGCCATGCCGTTTTCTCCTACACTGAAGGTTTGACTCACTGCCAGCAGCAAGGTTTCTTGCCATGGGGAAGGAGGGGTTCTGACTTGTGCATCAGGTTCCCCCCTGTGCATGGATTGGAGATAAGGTCTAGGTTCTGATGACTGAAAACCGAGGTTGGGAATGGATGGTGGCCTAAGGCAGTGGCGGGTCCAATGTGCTGGGTGTGCAGCCAGCTGTGTCGGTGTCTGTTGGAAGGTCTGGGCTCAGGCTATTTGCGACAGAGCATCAGTGATTAAGGTAGCCTATGCAATTGGGGTGTTGCCGAGGGCCAAGCAGTTTGATCCTCATTTGGGGTTTCTGGGCAGCACCATAGACAAAGTTTTTCTCCTGGGAGGCAGGCGGAGTGCTTCATTGTGGCCCCAGAATTCCCAGTAGGGAGGGTTTGTGGGCCAGGAGTGTGAGGACGGAAGTCTAGGAACACAAGCTAAAGTGAGGATTGGAGCCAAGGGCAGAGCAGGCCCACTAGGCAGAAGCTGAATCAAAATCTCCTGCATCTGAAGTCAGGCTGAGGATCAGACGTTGGCTGAGGCTGGAGTATGTGTCCATGATGGCACCCTCATGAAGCGGGGGCCTAATGAGGCCAAGGAAGTTTTCCCACGCTGAGTTTGGAGGTTGACCCAAACCACCAGGTTTCCTTCTGTGGGACATTCGAGTCCTGTTGCTTGGCTCCAGGACATACCATACGGAAGGACTGGAGAGCACGGTTCGAAGGATGGATCCCTGTACAGCATGCCTCGCATTCCCATTGGCCATTAGCCACAAGATATATTTGATCTGCTGCCTCTGGGGCACGCTAACCAGGGGGCTGAGTTGAAATGGCCTCTCCTGAGGATGCGTCATAATGTGCGTTTGGGTCCATGGAAACCTTGGAATGTGCTGGTTGTTCAGTGGCCCTGTGGAACTCTCCTACCTGAAGGATTTGATACATCTTCAGTAAGTAAGCTCCCCATGTGGAGACGAGAGAGGTTTGGTAGGGTGCCTCAGAAAAGCCCCGTGTGCTGGTCTACGAAAACAGTCCTCTGAGGACGGACACATGGAAACCAAAGCTAAGGTTCAGATTAGGGCCTGGGGGCCTGTCCATTTCAACCTTCTGTCTCTGGGGACACTGTCTGAGAGTCTAAGTGGAGATAGTTGCTCTGCTGGTGTCAGTGAGCCCCTCTTAGTCCAGGGTGGCCTACACTATTGATGGCCTCAGGGGCCTTGGAGCTTTTCCCTAACCTGTAGGGTTGTGGTCAATGGATTGGGCACAATTTCCTTGGAGAGTGCAGGCACAATCTTTTGCTGTGGCTCCAGAGGCCCTAGACTGACGGTTGTGTTGGTCCAGGCTGAGGGCACAGAAGTCTGAAAACACAAACTCAGCTTATGAGTGGCGCCTAGGGTATGGCAGGCCGGATGTACAGCCCGAGAGGGAGCTCCTGGGCCTCTGAAACTAGGGCGAGTGGGAGGCGTTCCTTCAGGCTTTTGTCTCTGGATGTTGTGTCCGAGATAGCCGTGGATTGGAGGGGTGGCCTCAGGGACTGTGGACGAGAATCACTATTTGTGGATTTGTCCCAGCTCCCAAGAGTTTGGGGTCATTTTGTGGGAAGGGTGGAGTCGTGTTGTCTGGCTCATGTGTCTCTCCAAGAAAGGGATTCCAGAGCAGAGCCCCAGGTACGGACGGGGCGACTGGAAAACTCAAACACTGGTGAGGATTGGGTGCATAAGGGCTTGGCAAGCCCCATATGCGGGCTCTTGGCCCAGGCCCTGACAGGCCTTCCTTTGACATGGGGCTCATGCTGAGGGTCAGAGTGTGAATTTGTGCCCAAGCAGCACTCAAGTTTGGGCGTGGCATCAGGGACCAGGAAGGTTCCTCCCACCCTGAAAGTGTGACTCCATGCCAAGAGCAAGCTTTACAGCCACGGGGAAGGAGGAGTTCTGTGTTGTGCTTGCGATACCCAGCTGTTTGGAGAATTGATATAATGTCTAGGTTCAGATATCTGAAAACCAAGGTTAGGAAGAGGTGACAGCATAAGACCATGGCGTGTCCGAAGTGCTGGGTGTGCGTCCAGCTGTCTCCTTGTCTGTCTGGACGTCTGGCTTCAGGCTGTGTCAGACAGAGCTTGAGTGCCGAAAGCAGCCTATCCAGTTCGCTACCTTCGAGGCCCGAGCAGGTTGATCCTCATCTGGGTTTTTTGGAGAGAGCCCCACAGGGAAACGTTTTTCTTCCCTTGGGCAGACCCTGGGCTGGGTTGTGGTTCTGGAGTTCCTAGTCCGGAGGGCTTGTTTGCCAGGAGTGTGAGGAAGGAAGTCTGAAAACACAAGCTAGCGTGAGGTTTGGGACCGATGGCACGGCAGGCCCACTCTGAGAGGCTGAATCGAGATCTCCTGCACTGAGGTCATTTCAACTATGAGACGTGCCTCAGGCTAGAGTTTTTGTCCAGCATGGCCTCTTCCTGAATGGTGTGGGGGCCTCATGAGGCCAGGAATGTTTGCCTACGATGGGATTTGTGAACTACTCCAAAATTCAAGGTTTCCTTATGCACGAAAGTCGAGTGCTATTGGATGGTTCCAGGAGGATCCATACGGAAAGACTCGAGAGCAGGTGTCTAAGCATGGATGCCTGGGAACGCCACCTCATATTCCCACTCTTTAGTCAGGACAAGGCAGGCTCAATCTGCGGGCTCCTGGGTGAGCTACCCAGAGGGGAGAGTTGAAATGGACTCTCCTGAAGATGAGTCCTACTGTGGCTTGGTGGCCTGGGAGACCTTGGAATGTGGAGGTGGCTCAGGGTCTCTGCAGGATTCTCCAACCTGAGGTGTTTGACACGGCTCCAACAAGGAAGCTTCCCATGTGGAGACGAGAGAAGTTCTGTTCAGTGCCTAAGGAAAGCCCCATATCCTGTTCTTCGAACCAAAGCCTCTGAGGAGTGACACCTGGAAAACAAAGCAAGAGTTGAGATTAGGGCCTAAGGGCCTGTCCGGCTCAACCTTCTATCTCTGTTGACATCTGTGTGCATGCCTTCATGGAGGTAGCAGCTCAGCTTGTGTCCGAAGGCCCCTGTGTGTGCAGGGAGGCTCCCGGTAATGGTATGTCCTCGGGGGCCTTGAGGTTTCTCATATTCTGGAGGTGTGTGGCCAAAGGAATGGACAGAGTTAACCAGGAGAGAGCAGGCATGGTCCTGTGGTATGGCTCCAGAGGACCCAGCCTAGAGGCTGTGTTTGCCAGGGCTGTGGGGACAGATGTCTGAAAAAGCAACCTTGGCTCAGGTAGGGCCCAAGGTAATGGCAGGCCTGATCTCCAGTCCGAGAGGGGAGATCCTCTGGATATCAAAGGAGGGCAAGTGGGAGGCAGTCGCTCAGGCTTTTGTCTCTGGGTGTTGCGTTCAGAGTGGCCGTTCAGGGTAGGGGTTGCTTCAGGGGCCGAGGAAGAGCCTTCCTCTCGGGGGATTGTCCAAGCTCCCAAGTGTTTGGGTTCATTCTTAGGGAAGGGAAGAGTACTGTTTTCTGCCACATTACCCCCCCAGGAGAGGGCCTCTAGAGCACAGCAGTGGGTTCCCTCAACTGGAATACACACCATCTAGTTAGTCCTGCGTGCCTATGGGCATGGCAAGCCACATATGCGGGCTCTTGGTCCAATCACTGAGAGGCGTTACTTGAATAAGGTACTCACGCTGAGGGTCACAATGTGTGCTTGTGTCCAAGGCGGCCCTCACACATGGGCGTGGCCTCATGGGCCATGCCGTTTTCTCCTACACTGAAGGTTTGACTCACTGCCAGCAGCAAGGTTTCTTGCCATGGGGAAGGAGGGGTTCTGACTTGTGCATCAGGTTCCCCCCTGTGCAGGGATTGGAGATAAGGTCTAGGTTCTGATGACTGAAAACCCAGGTTGGGAATGGATGGTGGCCTAAGGCAGTGGCTGGTCCAATGTGCTGGGTGTGCAGCCAGCTGTGTCGGTGTCTGTTGGAAGGTCTGGGCTCAGGCTATTTGCGACAGAGCATCAGTGTTTAAGGTAGCCTATGCAATTGGGGTGTTGCCGAGGGCCAAGCAGTTTGATCCTCATTTGGGGTTTCTGGGCAGCACCATAGACAAAGTTTTTCTCCTGGGAGGCAGGCGGAGTGCTTCATTGTGGCCCCAGAATTCCCAGTAGGGAGGGTTTGTGGGCCAGGAGTGTGAGGACGGAAGTCTAGGAACACAAGCTAAAGTGAGGATTGGAGCCAAGGGCAGAGCAGGCCCACTAGGCAGAGGCTGAATCAAAATCTCCTGCATCTGAAGTCAGGCTGAGGATCAGACGTTGGCTGAGGCTGGAGTATGTGTCCATGATGGCACCTTCATGAAGCGGGGGCCTCATGAGGCCAAGGAAGTTTTCCCACGCTGAGTTTGGAGGTTGACCCAAACCACCAGGTTTCCTTCTGTGGGACATTCGAGTCCTGTTGCATGGCTCCAGGACATACCATACGGAAGGACTGGAGAGCACGGTTCGAAGGATGGATCCCTGTACAGCATGCCTCGCATTCCCATTGGCCATTAGCCACAAGATATGTTTGATCTGCTGCCTCTGGGGCACGCTAACCAGGGGGCTGAGTTGAAATGGCCTCTCCTGAGGATGCGTCATAATGTGCGTTTGGGTCCATGGAAACCTTGGAATGTGCTGGTTGTTCAGTGGCCCTGCGGAACTCTCCTACCTGAAGGATTTGATACATCCCCAGTAAGTAAGCTCCCCATGTGGAGACGAGAGAGGTTTGGTTTGGTGCCTCAGAAAAGCCCCGTGTGCTGGTCTACGAAAACAGACCTCTGAGGACGGACACATGGAAACCAAAGCTAAGGTTCAGATTAGGGCCTGGGGGCCTGTCCATTTCAACCTTCTGTCTCTGGGGACACTCTCTGAGAGTCTAAGTGGAAATAGTTGCTCCGCTGGTGTCAGAGAGCCCCTCTTAGTCCAGGGTGGCCTACACTATTGATGGCCTCAGGGGCCTTGGAGCTTTTCCCTAACCTGTAGGGTTGTGGTCAATGGATTGGGCACAATTTCCGTGGAGAGTGCAGGCACAATCTTTTGCTGTGGCTCCAGAGGCCCTAGCCTGACGGTTGTGTGGGTCCAGGCTGAGGGCACAGAAGTCTGAAAACACAAACTCAGCTTATGAGTGGCGCCTAGGGTATGGCAGGCCGGATGTACAGCTCGAGAGGGAGCTCCTGGGCCTCTGAAACAAGGGCGAGTGGGAGGCGTTCCTTCAGGCTTTTGTCTCTGGATGTTGTGTCCGAGATAGCCGTGGATTGGAGGGGTGGCCTCAGGGACAGTGGACGAGTATCCCTCTCTGGGGATTTGTCCCAGCTCCCAAGAGTTTGGGGTCATTTTGTGGGAAGGTTGGAGTCGTGTTGTCTGGCTCATGTGTCTCTCCAAGAAAGGGATTCCAGAGCAGAGACCCAGGTACGGGCGGGGCGACTGGAAAACTCAAACACTGGTGAGGATTGGGTGCATAGGTGCTTGGCAAGCCCCATATGCGGGCTCTTGGCCCAGGCCCTGACAGGCCTTTCTTTGACATGGGGCTCATGCTGAGGGTCAGAGTGTGAATTTGTGCCCAAGCAGCACTCAAGTTTGGGCGTGGCATCAGGGACCCGGAAGGTTTCTCCCACCCTGAAGGTGTGACTCCATGCCAAGAGCAAGCTTTACAGCCATGGGGGAAGAGGAGTTCTGTGTTGTGCTTATGATACCCAGCTGTGTGGAGAATTGATATAATGTCTAGGTTCAGATATCTGAAAACCAAGGTTAGGAAGAGGTGACGGCATAAGACCATGGCGTGTCCGAAGTGCTGGGTGTGCGGCCAGCTGTCTCCTTGTCTGTCTGGACGTCTGGCTTCAGGCTGTGTCAGACAGAGCATGAGTGCCCAGAGCAGCCTATCCAGTTCGGGTACCGTCGAGGCCCGAGCAGGTTGATCCTCATCTGGGTTTTCTGGAGAGAGCCCCACAGGGAAACGTTTTTCTTCCCTTGGGCAGACCCTGGGCTGGGTTGTGGTTCTGGAGTTCCTAGTCCGGAGGGCTTGTTTGCCAGGAGTGTGAGGAAGGAAGTCTGAAAACACAAGCTAGCGTGAGGTTTGGGACCGATGGCACGGCAGGCCCACTCTGAGAGGCTGAATCGAGATCTCCTGCACTGAGGTCATTTCAACTCTGAGACGTGCCTCAGGCTAGAGTTTTTGTCCAGCATGGCCTCTTCCTGAATGGTGTGGGGGCCTCATGAGGCCAGGAAGGTTTGCCTACGATGGGATTTGTGAACTACTCCAAACCTCAAGATTTCCTTCTGCACGAAAGTCGAGTGCTATTGGATGGTTCCAGGAGGCCCCATACGGAAAGCCTCGAGAGCAGGTGTCTAAGCGTGGATGCCTGGGAACGCCACCTCATATTCCCACTCTTTAGTCAGGACAAGGCAGGCTCAATCTGCGGGCTCCTGGGTGAGCTACCCAGAGGGGAGAGTTGAAATGGACTCTCCTGAAGATGAGTCCTACTGTGGCTTGGTGGCCTGGGAGACCTTGGAATGTGGAGGTGGCTCAGGGACTCTGCAGGATTCTCCAACCTGAGGTGTTTGACACGGCTCCAACAAGGAAGCTTCCCATGTGGAGACGAGAGAAGTTCTGTTCAGTGCCTCAGGAAAGCCCCATATCCTGTTCTTCGAACCAAAGCCTCTGAGGAGTGACACCTGGAAAACAAAGCAAGAGTTGAGATTAGGGCCTAAGGGCCTGTCCGGCTCAACCTTCTATCTCTGTTGACATCTGTGTGCATGCCTTCATGGAGGTAGCAGCTCAGCTTGTGTCCGAAGGCCCCTGTGTGTGCAGGGAGGCTCCCGGTAATGGTATGTCCTCAGGGGCCTTGAGGATTCTCATATTCTGGAGGTGTGTGGCCAAAGGAATGGACAGAGTTAACCAGGAGAGAGCAGGCATGGTCCTGTGGTATGGCTCCAGAGGACCCAGCCTAGAGGCTGTGTTTGCCAGGGCTGTGGGGACAGATGTCTGAAAAAGCAAACTTGGCTCAGGTAGGGCCCAAGGTAATGGCAGGCCTGATCTCCAGTCCGAGAGGGGAGATCCTCTGGATATCAAAGGAGGGCAAGTGGGAGGCAGTCGCTCAGGCTTTTGTCTCTGGGTGTTGCATTCACAGTGGCCGTTCAGGGTAGGGGTTGCTTCAGGGGCCGAGGAAGAGCCTTCCTCTCGGGGGATTGTCCAAGCTCCCAAGTGTTTGGGTTCATTCTGTGGGAAGGGAAGAGTACTGTTTTCTGCCACATTACCCCCCCAGGAGAGGGCCTCTAGAGCACAGCAGTGGGTTCCCTCAACTGGAATACACACCATCTAGTTAGTCCTGCGTGCCTATGGTCATGGCAAGCCACATATGCGGGCTCTTGGTCCAATCACTGAGAGGCGTTACTTGAATTAGGTACTCACGCTGAGGGTCACAATGTGTGTTTGTGCCCAAGGCGGCCCTCACACATGGGCGTGGCCTCATGGGCCATGCCGTTTTCTCCTACACTGAAGGTTTGACTCACTGCCAGCAGCAAGGTTTCTTGCCATGGGGAAGGAGGGGTTCTGACTTGTGCATCAGGTTCCCCCCTGTGCAGGGATTGGAGATAAGGTCTAGGTTCTGATGACTGAAAACCCAGGTTGGGAATGGATGGTGGCCTAAGGCAGTGGCGGGTCCAATGTGCTGGGTGTGCAGCCAGCTGTGTCGGTGTCTGTTGGAAGGTCTGGGCTCAGGCTATTTGCGACAGAGCATCAGTGTTTAAGGTAGCCTATGCAATTGGGGTGTTGCCGAGGGCCAAGCAGTTTGATCCTCATTTGGGGTTTCTGGGCAGCACCATAGACAAAGTTTTTCTCCTGGGAGGCAGGCGGAGTGCTTCATTGTGGCCCCAGAATTCCCAGTAGGGAGGGTTTGTGGGCCAGGAGTGTGAGGACGGAAGTCTAGGAACACAAGCTAAAGTGAGGATTGGAGCCAAGGGCAGAGCAGGCCCACTAGGCAGAGGCTGAATCAAAATCTCCTGCATCTGAAGTCAGGCTGAGGATCAGACGTTGGCTGAGGCTGGAGTATGTGTCCATGATGGCACCTTCATGAAGCGGGGGCCTCATGAGGCCAAGGAAGTTTTCCCACGCTGAGTTTGGAGGTTGACCCAAACCACCAGGTTTCCTTCTGTGGGACATTCGAGTCCTGTTGCATGGCTCCAGGACATACCATACGGAAGGACTGGAGAGCACGGTTCGAAGGATGGATCCCTGTACAGCATGCCTCGCATTCCCATTGGCCATTAGCCACAACATATGTTTGATCTGCTGCCTCTGGGGCACGCTAACCAGGGGGCTGAGTTGAAATGGCCTCTCCTGAGGATGCGTCATAATGTGCGTTTGGGTCCATGGAAACCTTGGAATGTGCTGGTTGTTCAGTGGCCCTGCGGAACTCTCCTACCTGAAGGATTTGATACATCCCCAGTAAGTAAGCTCCCCATGTGGAGACGAGAGAGGTTTGGTTTGGTGCCTCAGAAAAGCCCCGTGTGCTGGTCTACGAAAACAGACCTCTGAGGACGGACACATGGAAACCAAAGCTAAGGTTCAGATTAGGGCCTGGGGGCCTGTCCATTTCAACCTTCTGTCTCTGGGGACACTGTCTGAGAGTCTAAGTGGAAATAGTTGCTCCGCTGGTGTCAGAGAGCCCCTCTTAGTCCAGGGTGGCCTACACTATTGATGGCCTCAGGGGCCTTGGAGCTTTTCCCTAACCTATAGGGTTGTGGTCAATGGATTGGGCACAATTTCCGTGGAGAGTGCAGGCACAATCTTTTGCTGTGGCTCTAGAGGCCCTAGCCTGACGGTTGTGTGGGTCCAGGCTGAGGGCACAGAAGTCTGAAAACACAAACTCAGCTTATGAGTGGCGCCTAGGGTATGGCAGGCCGGATGTACAGCCCGAGAGGGAGCTCCTCGGCCTCTGAAACAAGGGCGAGTGGGAGGCGTTCCTTCAGGCTTTTGTCTCTGGATGTTGTGTCCGAGATAGCCGTGGATTGGAGGGGTGGCCTCAGGGACTGTGGACGAGTATCCCTCTCTGGGGATTTGTCCCAGCTCCCAAGAGTTTGGGGTCATTTTGTGGGAAGGGTGGAAAAGTGTTGTCTGGCTCATGTGTCTCTCCAAGAAAGGGATTCCAGAGCAGAGACCCAGGTACGGGCGGGGCGACTGGAAAACTCAAACACTGGTGAGGATAGGGTGCATAGGTGCTTGGCAAGCCCATATGCGGGCTCTTGGCCCAGGCCCTGACAGGCCTTTCTTTGACATGGGGCTCATGCTGAGGGTCAGAGTGTGAATTTGTGCCCAAGCAGCACTCAAGTTTGGGCGTGGCATCAGGGACCAGGAAGGTTTCTCCCACCCTGAAGGTGTGACTCCATGCCAAGAGCAAGCTTTACAGCCACAGGGAAGGAGGAGTTCTGTGTTGTGCTTGCGATACCCAGCTGTGTGGAGAATTGATATAATGTCTAGGTTCAGATATCTGAAAACCAAGGTTAGGAAGAGGTGATGGCATAAGACCATGGCGTGTCCGAAGTGCTGGGTGTGCGGCCAGCTGTCTCCTTGTCTGTCTGGACGTCTGGCTTCAGGCTGTGTCAGACAGAGCATGAGTGCCCAGAGCAGCCTATCCAGTTCGGGTACCGTCGAGGCCCGAGCAGGTTGATCCTCATCTGGGTTTTCTGGAGAGAGCCCCACAGGGAAACGTTTTTCTTCCCTTGGGCAGACCCTGGGCTGGGTTGTGGTTCTGGAGTTCCTAGTCCGGAGGGCTTGTTTGCCAGGAGTGTGAGGAAGGAAGTCTGAAAACACAAGCTAGCGTGAGGTTTGGGACCGATGGCACGGCAGGCCCACTCTGAGAGGCTGAATCGAGATCTCCTGCACTGAGGTCATTTCAACTCTGAGACGTGCCTCAGGCTAGAGTTTTTGTCCAGCATGGCCTCTTCCTGAATGGTGTGGGGGCCTCATGAGGCCAGGAAGGTTTGCCTACGATGGGATTTGTGAACTACTCCAAACCTCAAGGTTTCCTTCTGCACGAAAGTCGAGCGCTATTGGATGGTTCCAGGAGGCCCCATACGGAAAGCCTCGAGAGCAGGTGTCTAAGCGTGGATGCCTGGGAACGCCACCTCATATTCCCACTCTTTAGTCAGGACAAGGCAGGCTCAATCTGCGGGCTCCTGGGTGAGCTACCCAGAGGGGAGAGTTGAAATGGACTCTCCTGAAGATGAGTCCTACTGTGGCTTGGTGGCCTGGGAGACCTTGGAATGTGGAGGTGGCTCAGGGACTCTGCAGGATTCTCCAACCTGAGGTGTTTGACACGGCTCCAACAAGGAAGCTTCCCATGTGGAGACGAGAGAAGTTCTGTTCAGTGCCTCAGGAAAGCCCCATATCCTGTTCTTCGAACCAAAGCCTCTGAGGAGTGACACCTGGAAAACAAAGCAAGAGTTGAGATTAGGGCCTAAGGGACTGTCCGGCTCAACCTTCTATCTCTGTTGACATCTGTGTGCATGCCTTCATGGAGGTAGCAGCTCAGCTTGTGTCCGAAGGCCCCTGTGTGTGCAGGGAGGCTCCCGGTAATGGTATGTCCTCGGGGGCCTTGAGGTTTCTCATATTCTGGAGGTGTGTGGCCAAAGGAATGGACAGAGTTTCCCAGGAGAGAGCAGGCATGGTCCTGTGGTATGGCTCCAGAGGACCCAGCCTAGAGGCTGTGTTTGCCAGGGCTGTGGGGACAGATGTCTGAAAAAGCAAACTTGGCTCAGGTAGGGGCCAAGGTAATGGCAGGCCTGATCTCTAGTCCGAGAGGGGAGATCCTCTGGATATCAAAGGAGGGCAAGTGGGAGGCAGTCGCTCAGGCTTTTGTCTCTGGGTGTTGCGTTCACAGTGGCCGTTCAGGGTAGGGGTTGCTTCAGGGGCCGAGGAAGAGCCTTCCTCTCGGGGGATTGTCCAAGCTCCCAAGTGTTTGGGTTCATTCTGTGGGAAGGGAAGAGTACTGTTTTCTGCCACAGGGGACCCCCCAGGAGAGGGACTCTAGAGCACAGCAGTGGGTTCCCTCAACTGGAATACACACCATCTAGTTAGTCCTGCGTGCCTATGGGCATGGCAAGCCACATATGCGGGCTCTTGGTCCAATCACTGAGAGGCGTTACTTGAATAAGGTACTCACGCTGAGGGTCACAATGTGTGTTTGTGCCCAAGGCGGCCCTCACACATGGGCGTGGCCTCATGGGCCATGCCGTTTTCTCCTACACTGAAGGTTTGACTCACTGCCAGCAGCAAGGTTTCTTGCCATGGGGAAGGAGGGGTTCTGACTTGTGCATCAGGTTCCCCCCTGTGCAGGGATTGGAGATAAGGTCTAGGTTCTGATGACTGAAAACCCAGGTTGGGAATGGATGGTGGCCTAAGGCAGTGGCGGGTCCAATGTGCTGGGTGTGCAGCCAGCTGTGTCGGTGTCTGTTGGAAGGTCTGGGCTCAGGCTACTTGCGACAGAGCATCAGTGTTTAAGGTAGCCTATGCAATTGGGGTGTTGCCGAGGGCCAAGCAGTTTGATCCTCATTTGGGGTTTCTGGGCAGCAACATAGACAAAGTTTTTCTCCTGGGAGGCAGGCGGAGTGCTTCATTGTGGCCCCAAAATTCCCAGTAGGGAGGGTTTGTGGGCCAGGAGTGTGAGGACGGAAGTCTAGGAACACAAGCTAAAGTGAGGATTGGAGCCAAGGGCAGAGCAGGCCCACTAGGCAGAGGCTGAATCAAAATCTCCTGCATCTGAAGTCAGGCTGAGGATCAGACGTTGGCTGAGGCTGGAGTATGTGTCCATGATGGCACCTTCATGAAGCGGGGGCCTCATGAGGCCAAGGAAGTTTTCCCACGCTGAGTTTGGAGGTTGCCCCAAACCACCAGGTTTCCTTCTGTGGGACATTCGAGTCCTGTTGCATGGCTCCAGGACATACCATACGGAAGGACTGGAGAGCACGGTTCGAAGGATGGATCCCTGTACAGCATGCCTCGCATTCCCATTGGCCATTAGCCACAAGATATGTTTGATCTGCTGCCTCTGGGGCACGCTAACCAGGGGGCTGAGTTGAAATGGCCTCTCCTGAGGATGCGTCATAATGTGCGTTTGGGTCCATGGAAACCTTGGAATGTGCTGGTTGTTCAGTGGCCCTGCGGAACTCTCCTACCTGAAGGGTTTGATACATCCCCAGTAAGTAAGCTCCCCATGTGGAGACGAGAGAGGTTTGGTTTGGAGCCTCAGAAAAGCCCCGTGTGCTGTTCTACGAAAACAGACCTCTGAGGACGGACACATGGAAACCAAAGCTAAGGTTCAGATTAGGGCCTGGGGGCCTGTCCATTTCAACCTTCTGTCTCTGGGGACACTGTCTGAGAGTCTAAGTGGAGATAGTTGCTCCGCTGGTGTCAGAGAGCCCCTCTTAGTCCAGGGTGGCCTACACTATTGATGGCCTCAGGGGCCTTGGAGCTTTTCCCTAATCTGTAGGGTAGTGGTCAATGGATTGGGCACAATTTCCTTGGAGAGGGCAGGCACAATCTTTCGCTGTGGCTCTAGAGGCCCTAGCCTGACAGTTGTATGGGTCCAGGCTGAGGGCACAGAAGTCTGAAAACACAAACTCAGCTTATGAGTGGCGCCTAGGGTATGGCAGGCCGGATGTACAGCCCGAGAGGGAGCTCCTGGGCCTCTGAAACAAGGGCGAGTGGGAGGCGTTCCTTCAGGCTTTTGTCTCTGGATGTTGTGTCCGAGATAGCCGTGGATTGGAGGGGTGGCCTCAGGGACTGTGGACGAGTATCCCTCTCTGGGGATTTGTCCCAGCTCCCAAGAGTTTGGGGTCATTTTGTGGGAAGGGTGGAAAAGTGTTGTCTGGCTCACGTGTCTCTCCAAGAAAGGGATTCCAGAGCAGAGCCCCAGGTACGGGCGGGGCGACTGGAAAACTCAAAACACTGGTGAGGATTGGGTGCATAGGGTCTTGGCAAGCCCCATATGCGGGCTCTTGGCCCAGGCCCTGACAGGCCTTTCTTTGACATGGGGCTCATGCTGAGGGTCAGAGTGTGAATTTGTGCCCAAGCAGCACTCAAGTTTGGGCGTGGCATCAGGGACCAGGAAGGTTTCTCCCACCCTGAAGGTGTGACTCCATGCCAAGAGCAAGCTTTACAGCCACGGGGAAGGAGGAGTTCTGTGTTGTGCTTGCGATACCCAGCTGTGTGGAGAATTGATATAATGTCTAGGTTCAGATATCTGAAAACCAAGGTTAGGAAGAGGTGACGGCATAAGACCATGGCGTGTCCGAAGTGCTGGGTGTGCGGCCAGCTGTCTCCTTGTCTGTCTGGACGTCTGGCTTCAGGCTGTGTCAGACAGAGCATGAGTGCCCAGAGCAGCCTATCCAGTTCGGGTACCGGTAGAGGCCCGAGCAGGTTGATCCTCATCTGGGTTTTCTGGAGAGAACCCCACAGGGAAACGTCTTTCTTCCCTTGGGCAGACCCTGGCCTGGGTTGTGGTTCTGGAGTTCCTAGTCCGGAGGGCTTGTTTGCCAGGAGTGTGAGGAAGGAAGTCTGAAAACACAAGCTAGCGTGAGGTTTGGGACCGATGGCACGACAGGCCCACTCTGAGAGGCTGAATCGAGATCTCCTGCAGTGAGGTCATTTCAACTCTGAGACGTGCCTCAGACTAGAGTTTTTGTCCAGCATGGCCTCTTCCTGAATGGTGTGGGGGCCTCATGAGGCCAGGAAGGTTTGCCTACGATGGGATTTGTGAACTACTCCAAACCTCAAGGTTTCCTTCTGCACGAAAATCGAGTGCTATTGGATGGTTCCAGGAGGCCCCATACGGAAAGACTCGAGAGCAGGTGTCTAAGCACGGATGCCTGGGAACGCCACCTCATATTCCCACTCTTTAGTCAGGACAAGGCAGGCTCAATCTGCGGGCTCCTGGGTGAGCTACCCAGAGGGGAGAGTTGAAATGGACTCTCCTGAAGATGAGTCCTACTGTGGCTTGGTGGCCTGGGAGACCTTGGAATGTGGAGGTGGCTCAGGGACTCTGCAGGATTCTCCAACCTGAGGTGTTTGACACGGCTCCAACAAGGAAGCTTCCCATGTGGAGACGAGAGAAGTTCTGTTCAGTGCCTCAGGAAAGCCCCATATCCTGTTCTTCGAACCAAAGCCTCTGAGGAGTGACACCTGGAAAACAAAGCAAGAGTTGAGATTAGGGCCTAAGGGCCTGTCGGGCTCAACCTTCTATCTCTGTTGACATCTGTGTGCATGCCTTCATGGAGGTAGCAGCTCAGCTTGTGTCCGAAGGCCCCTGTGTGTGCAGGGAGGCTCCCGGTAATGGTATGTCCTCGGGGGCCTTGAGGTTTCTCATATTCTGGAGGTGTGTGGCCAAAGGAATGGACAGAGTTTCCCAGGAGAGAGCAGGCACGGTCCTGTGGTATGGCTCCAGAGGACCCAGCCTAGAGGCTGTGTTTGCCAGGGCTGTGGGGACAGATGTCTGAAAAAGCAAACTTGGCTCAGGTATGGGCCAAGGTAATGGCAGGCCTGATCTCCAGTCCGAGAGGGGAGATCCTCTGGATATCAAAGGAGGGCAAGTGGGAGGCAGTCGCTCAGGCTTTTGTCTCTGGGTGTTGCGTTCACAGTGGCCGTTCAGGGTAGGGGTTGCTTCAGGGGCCGAGGAAGAGCCTTCCTCTCGGGGGATTGTCCAAGCTCCCAAGTGTTTGGGTTCATTCTGTGGGAAGGGAAGAGTACTGTTTTCTGCCACAGGGGACCCCCCAGGAGAGGGACTCTAGAGCACAGCAGTGGGTTCCCTCAACTGGAATACACACCATCTAGTTAGTCCTGCGTGCCTATGGGCATGGCAAGCCACATATGCGGGCTCTTGGTCCAATCACTGAGAGGCGTTACTTGAATAAGGTACTCACGCTGAGGGTCACAATGTGTGTTTGTGCCCAAGGCGGCCCTCACACATGGGCGTGGCCTCATGGGCCATGCCGTTTTCTCCTACACTGAAGGTTTGACTCACTGCCAGCAGCAAGGTTTCTTGCCATGGGGAAGGAGGGGTTCTGACTTGTGCATCAGGTTCCCCCCTGTGCAGGGATTGGAGATAAGGTCTAGGTTCTGATGACTGAAAACCCAGGTTGGGAATGGATGGTGGCCTAAGGCAGTGGCGGGTCCAATGTGCTGGGTGTGCAGCCAGCTGTGTCGGTGTCTGTTGGAAGGTCTGGGCTCAGGCTATTTGCGACAGAGCATCAGTGTTTAAGGTAGCCTATGCAATTGGGGTGTTGCCGAGGGCCAAGCAGTTTGATCCTCATTTGGGGTTTCTGGGCAGCACCATAGACAAAGTTTTTCTCCTGGGAGGCAGGCGGAGTGCTTCATTGTGGCCTCAGAATTCCCAGTAGGGAGGGTTTGTGGGCCAGGAGTGTGAGGACGGAAGTCTAGGAACACAAGCTAAAGTGAGGATTGGAGCCAAGGGCAGAGCAGGCACACTAGGCAGAGGCTGAATCAAAATCTCCTGCATCTGAAGTCAGGCTGAGGATCAGACGTTGGCTGAGGCTGGAGTATGTGTCCATGATGGCACCTTCATGAAGCGGGGGCCTCATGAGGCCAAGGAAGTTTTCCCACGCTGAGTTTGGAGGTTGCCCCAAACCACCAGGTTTCCTTCTGTGGGACATTCGAGTCCTGTTGCATGGCTCCAGGACATACCATACGGAAGGACTGGAGAGCACGGTTCGAAGGATGGATCCCTGTACAGCATGCCTCGCATTCCCATTGGCCATTAGCCACAAGATATGTTTGATCTGCTGCCTCTGGGTCACGCTAACCAGGGGGCTGAGTTGAAATGGCCTCTCCTGAGGATGCGTCATAATGTGCGTTTGGGTCCATGGAAACCTTGGAATGTGCTGGTTGTTCAGTGGCCCTGCGGAACTCTCCTACCTGAAGGGTTTGATACATCCCCAGTAAGTAAGCTCCCCATGTGGAGACGAGAGAGGTTTGGTTTGGAGCCTCAGAAAAGCCCCGTGTGCTGTTCTACGAAAACAGACCTCTGAGGACGGACACATGGAAACCAAAGCTAAGGTTCAGATTAGGGCCTGGGGGCCTGTCCATTTCAACCTTCTGTCTCTGGGGACACTGTCTGAGAGTCTAAGTGGAGATAGTTGCTCCGCTGGTGTCAGAGAGCCCCTCTTAGTCCAGGGTGGCCTACACTATTGATGGCCTCAGGGGCCTTGGAGCTTTTCCCTAATCTGTAGGGTAGTGGTCAATGGATTGGGCACAATTTCCTTGGAGAGGGCAGGCACAATCTTTCGCTGTGGCTCTAGAGGCCCTAGCCTGGCGGTTGTATGGGTCCAGGCTGAGGGCACAGAAGTCTGAAAACACAAACTCAGCTTATGAGTGGCGCCTAGGGTATGGCAGGCCGGATGTACAGCCCGAGAGGGAGCTCCTGGGCCTCTGAAACAAGGGCGAGTGGGAGGCGTTCCTTCAGGCTTTTGTCTCTGGATGTTGTGTCCGAGATAGCCGTGGATTGGAGGGGTGGCCTCAGGGACTGTGGACGAGTATCCCTCTCTGGGGATTTGTCCCAGCTCCCAAGAGTTTGGGGTCATTTTGTGGGAAGGGTGGAAAAGTGTTGTCTGGCTCACGTGTCTCTCCAAGAAAGGGATTCCAGAGCAGAGCCCCAGGTACGGGCGGGGCGACTGGAAAACTCAAACACTGGTGAGGATTGGGTGCATAGGGGCTTGGCAAGCCCCATATGCGGGCTCTTGGCCCAGGCCCTGACAGGCCTTTCTTTGACATGGGGCTCATGCTGAGGGTCAGAGTGTGAATTTGTGCCCAAGCAGCACTCAAGTTTGGGCGTGGCATCAGGGACCAGGAAGGTTTCTCCCACCCTGAAGGTGTGACTCCATGCCAAGAGCAAGCTTTACAGCCACGGTGAAGGAGGAGTTCTGTGTTGTGCTTGCGATACCCAGCTGTGTGGAGAATTGATATAATGTCTAGGTTCAGATATCTGAAAACCAAGGTTAGGAAGAGGTGACGGCATAAGACCATGGCGTGTCCGAAGTGCTGGGTGTGCGGCCAGCTGTCTCCTTGTCTGTCTGGACGTCTGGCTTCAGGCTGTTCAGACAGAGCATGAGTGCCCAGAGCAGCCTATCCAGTACGGGTACCGGTCGAGGCCCGAGCAGGTTGATCCTCATCTGGGTTTTCTGGAGAGAACCCCACAGGGAAACGTCTTTCTTCCCTTGGGCAGACCCTGGGCTGGGTTGTGGTTCTGGAGTTCCTAGTCCGGAGGGCTTGTTTGCCAGGAGTGTGAGGAAGGAAGTCTGAAAACACAAGCTAGCGTGAGGTTTGGGACCGATGGCACGGCAGGCCCACTGTTAGAGGCTGAATCGAGATCTCCTGCACTGAGGTCATTTCAACTATGAGACCTGCCTCAGGCTAGAGTTTTTGTCCAGCATGGCCTCTTCCTGAATGGTGTGGGGGCCTCATGAGGCCAGGAAGGTTTGCCTACGATGGGATTTGTGAACTACTCCAAACCTCAAGGTTTAATTCTGCACGAAAGTCGAGTGCTATTGGATGGTTCCAGGAGGCCCCATACGGAAAGACTCGAGAGCAGGTGTCTAAGCATGGATGCCTGGGAACGCCACCTCATATTCCCACTCTTTAGTCAGGACAAGGCAGGCTCAATCTGCGGGCTCCTGGGTGAGCTACCCAGAGGAGAGAGTTGAAATGGACTCTCCTGAAGATGAGTCCTACTGTGGCTTGGTGGCCTGGGAGACCTTGGAATGTGGAGGTGGCTCAGGGACTCTGCAGGATTCTCCAACCTGAGGTGTTTGACACGGCTCCAACAAGGAAGCTTCCCATGTGGAGACGAGAGAAGTTCTGTTCAGTGCCTCAGGAAAGCCCCATATCCTGTTCTTCGAACCAAAGCCTCTGAGGAGTGACACCTGGAAAACAAAGCAAGAGTTGAGATTAGGGCCTAAGGGCCTGTCGGGCTCAACCTTCTATCTCTGTTGACATCTGTGTGCATGCCTTCATGGAGGTAGCAGCTCAGCTTGTGTCCGAAGGCCCCTGTGTGTGCAGGGAGGCTCCCGGTAATGGTATGTCCTCGGGGGCCTTGAGGTTTCTCATATTCTGGAGGTGTGTGGCCAAAGGAATGGACAGAGTTTCCCAGGAGAGAGCAGGCATGGTCCTGTGGTATGGCTCCAGAGGACCCAGCCTAGAGGCTGTGTTTGCCAGGGCTGTGGGGACAGATGTCTGAAAAAGCAAACTTGGCTCAGGTAGGGGCCAAGGTAATGGCAGGCCTGATCTCCAGTCCGAGAGGGGAGATCCTCTGGATATCAAAGGAGGGCAAGTGGGAGGCAGTCGCTCAGGCTTTTGTCTCTGGGTGTTGCGTTCACAGTGGCCGTTCAGGGTAGGGGTTGCTTCAGGGGCCGAGGAAGAGCCTTCCTCTCGGGGGATTGTCCAAGCTCCCAAGTGTTTGGGTTCATTCTGTGGGAAGGGAAGAGTACTGTTTTCTGCCACAGGGGACCCCCCAGGAGAGGGACTCTAGAGCACAGCAGTGGGTTCCCTCAACTGGAATACACACCATCTAGTTAGTCCTGCGTGCCTATGGGCATGGCAAGCCATATATGCGGGCTCTTGGTCCAATCACTGAGAGGCGTTACTTGAATAAGGTACTCACGCTGAGGGTCACAATGTGTGTTTGTGCCCAAGGCGGCCCTCACACAAGGGCGTGGCCTCATGGGCCATGCCGTTTTCACCTACACTGAAGGTTTGTCTCACTGCCAGCAGCAAGGTTTCTTGCCATGGGGAAGGAGGGGTTCTGACTTGTGCATCAGGTTCCCCCCTGTGCAGGGACTGGAGATAAGGTCTAGGTTCTGATGACTGAAAACCCAGGTTGGGAATGGATGGTGGCCTAAGGCAGTGGCGGGTCCAATGTGCTGGGTGTGCAGCCAGCTGTGTCGGTGTCTGTTGGAAGGTCTGGGCTCAGGCTATTTGCGACAGAGCATCAGTGTTTAAGGTAGCCTATGTAATTGGGGTGTTGCCGAGGGCCAAGCAGTTTGATCCTCATTTGGGGTTTCTGGGCAGCACCATAGACAAAGTTTTTCTCCTGGGAGGCAGGCGGAGTGCTTCATTGTGGCCCCAGATTTCCCAGTAGGGAGGGTTTGTGGGCCTGGAGTGTGAGGACGGAAGTCTAGGAACACAAGCTAAAGTGAGGATTGGAGCCAAGGGCAGAGCAGGCCCACTAGGCAGAGGCTGAAACAAAATCTCCTGCATCTGAAGTCAGGCTGAGGATCAGACGTTGGCTGAGGCTGGAGTATGTGTCCATGATGGCACCTTCATGAAGTGGGGGCCTCATGAGGCCAAGGAAGTTTTCCCACGCTGAGTTTGGAGGTTGCCCCAAACCACCAGGTTTCCTTCTGTGGGACATTCGAGTCCTGTTGCATGGCTCCAGGACATACCATACGGAAGGACTGGAGAGCACGGTTCGAAGGATGGATCCCTGTACAGCATGCCTCGCATTCCCATTGGCCATTAGCCACAAGATATGTTTGATCTGCTGCCTCTGGGGCACGCTAACCAGGGGGCTGAGTTGAAATGGCCTCTCCTGAGGATGCGTCATAATGTGCGTTTGGGTCCATGGAAACCTTGGAATGTGCTGGTTGTTCAGTGGCCCTGCGGAACTCTCCTACCTGAAGGGTTTGATACATCCCCAGTAAGTAAGCTCCCCATGTGGAGACGAGAGAGGTTTGGTTTGGAGCCTCAGAAAAGCCCCGTGTGCTGGTCTACGAAAACAGACCTCTGAGGACGGACACATGGAAACCAAAGCTAAGGTTCAGATTAGGGCCTGGGGGCCTGTCCATTTCAACCTTCTGTCTCTGGGGACACTGTCTGAGAGTCTAAGTGGAGATAGTTGCTCCGCTGGTGTCAGAGAGCCCCTCTTAGTCCAGGGTGGCCTACACTATTGATGGCCTCAGGGGCCTTGGAGCTTTTCCCTAACCTGTAGGGTTGTGGTCAATGGATTGGGCACAATTTCCTTGGAGAGGGCAGGCACAATCTTTCGCTGTGGCTCCAGAGGCCCTAGCCTGGCGGTTGTGTGGGTCCAGGCTGAGGGCACAGAAGTCTGAAAACACAAACTCAGCTTATGAGTGGCGCCTAGGGTATGGCAGGCCGGATGTACAGCCCGAGAGGGAGCTCCTGGGCCTCTGAAACAAGGGCGAGTGGGAGGCGTTCCTTCAGGCTTTTGTCTCTGGATGTTGTGTCCGAGATAGCCGTGGATTGGAGGGGTGGCCTCAGGGACTGTGGACGAGTATCCCACTCTGGGGATTTGTCCCAGCTCCCAAGAGTTTGGGGTCATTTTGTGGGAAGGGTGGAAAAGTGTTGTCTGGCTCACGTGTCTCTCCAAGAAAGGGATTCCAGAGCAGAGCCCCAGGTACAGGCGGGGCGACTGGAAAACTCAAACACTGGTGAGGATTGGGTGCATAGGGGCTTGGCAAGCCCCATATGCGGGCTCTTGGCCCAGGCCCTGACAGGCCTTTCTTTGACATGGGGCTCATGCTGAGGGTCAGAGTGTGAATTTGTGCCCAAGCAGCACTCAAGTTTGGGCGTGACATCAGGGACCAGGAAGGTTTCTCCCACCCTGAAGGTGTGACTCCATGCCAAGAGCAAGCTTTACAGCCACGGGGAAGGAGGAGTTCTGTGTTGTGCTTGCGATACCCAGCTGTGTGGAGAATTGATATAATGTCTAGGTTCAGATATCTGAAAACCAAGGTTAGGAAGAGGTGACGGCATAAGACCATGGCGTGTCCGAAGTGCTGGGTGTGCGGCCAGCTGTCTCCTTGTCTGTCTGGACGTCTGGCTTCAGGCTGTGTCAGACAGAGCATGAGTGCCCAGAGCAGCCTATCCAGTTCGGGTACCGGTCGAGGCCCGAGCAGGTTGATCCTCATCTGGGTTTTCTTGAGAGAACCCCACAGGGAAACGTCTTTCTTCCCTTGGGCAGACCCTGGGCTGGGTTGTGGTTCTGGAGTTCCTAGTCCGGAGGGCTTGTTTGCCAGGAGTGTGAGGAAGGAAGTCTGAAAACACAAGCTAGCGTGAGGTTTGGGACCGATGGCACGGCAGGCCCACTCTGGGAGGCTGAATCGAGATCTCCTGCACTGAGGTCATTTCAACTCTGAGACGTGCCTCAGGCTAGAGTTTTTGTCCAGCATGGCCTCTTCCTGAAGGGTGTGGGGGCCTCATGAGGCCAGGAAGGTTTGCCTACGATGGGATTTGTGAACTACTCCAAACCTCAAGGTTTCCTTCTGCACGAAAGTCGAGTGCTATTGGATGGTTCCAGGAGGCCCCATACGGAAAGACTCGAGAGCAGGTGTCTAAGCATGGATGCCTGGGAACGCCACCTCATATTCCCACTCTTTAGTCAGGACAAGGCAGGCTCAATCTGCGGGCTCCTGGGTGAGCTACCCAGAGGGGAGAGTTGAAATGGACTCTCCTGAAGATGAGTCCTACTGTGGCTTGGTGGCCTGGGAGACCTTGGAATGTGGAGGTGGCTCAGGGACTCTGCAGGATTCTCCAACCTGAGGTGTTTGACACGGCTCCAACAAGGAAGCTTCCCATGTGGAGACGAGAGAAGTTCTGTTCAGTGCCTCAGGAAAGCCCCATATCCTGTTCTTCGAACCAAAGCCTGTGAGGAGTGACACCTGGAAAACAAAGCAAGAGTTGAGATTAGGGCCTAAGGGCCTGTCGGGCTCAACCTTCTATCTCTGTTGACATCTGTGTGCATGCCTTCATGGAGGTAGCAGCTCAGCTTGTGTCCGAAGGCCCCTGTGTGTGCAGGGAGGCTCCCGGTAATGGTATGTCCTCGGGGGCCTTGAGGTTTCTCATATTCTGGAGGTGTGTGGCCAAAGGAATGGACAGAGTTTCCCAGGAGAGAGCAGGCACGGTCCTGTGGTATGGCTCCAGAGGACCCAGCCTAGAGGCTGTGTTTGCCAGGGCTGTGGGGACAGATGTCTGAAAAAGCAAACTTGGCTCAGGTATGGGCCAAGGTAATGGCAGGCCTGATCTCCAGTCCGAGAGGGGAGATCCTCTGGATATCAAAGGAGGGCAAGTGGGAGGCAGTCGCTCAGGCTTTTGTCTCTGGGTGTTGCGTTCACAGTGGCCGTTCAGGGTAGGGGTTGCTTCAGGGGCCGAGGAAGAGCCTTCCTCTCGGGGGATTGTCCAAGCTCCCAAGTGTTTGGGTTCATTCTGTGGGAAGGGAAGAGTACTGTTTTCTGCCACAGGGGACCCCCCAGGAGAGGGACTCTAGAGCACAGCAGTGGGTTCCCTCAACTGGAATACACACCATCTAGTTATTCCTGCGTGCCTATGGGCATGGCAAGCCACATATGCGGGCTCTTGGTCCAATCACTGAGAGGCGTTACTTGAATAAGGTACTCACGCTGAGGGTCACAATGTGTGTTTGTGCCCAAGGCGGCCCTCACACATGGGCGTGGCCTCATGGGCCATGCCGTTTTCTCCTACACTGAAGGTTTGACTCACTGCCAGCAGCAAGGTTTCTTGCCATGGGGAAGGAGGGGTTCTGACTTGTGCATCAGGTTCCCCCCTGTGCAGGGATTGGAGATAAGGTCTAGGTTCTGATGACTGAAAACCCAGGTTGGGAATGGATGGTGGCCTAAGGCAGTGGCGGGTCCAATGTGCTGGGTGTGCAGCCAGCTGTGTCGGTGTCTGTTGGAAGGTCTGGGCTCAGGCTATTTGCGACAGAGCATCAGTGTTTAAGGTAGCCTATGCAATTGGGGTGTTGCCGAGGGCCAAGCAGTTTGATCCTCATTTGGGGTTTCTGGGCAGCACCATAGACAAAGTTTTTCTCCTGGGAGGCAGGCGGAGTGCTTCATTGTGGCCCCAGAATTCCCAGTAGGGAGGGTTTGTGGGCCAGGAGTGTGAGGACGGAAGTCTAGGAACACAAGCTAAAGTGAGGATTGGAGCCAAGGGCAGAGCAGGCCCACTAGGCAGAGGCTGAATCAAAATCTCCTGCATCTGAAGTCAGGCTGAGGATCAGACGTTGGCTGAGGCTGGAGTATGTGTCCATGATGGCACCTTCATGAAGCGGGGGCCTCATGAGGCCAAGGAAGTTTTCCCACGCTGAGTTTGGAGGTTGCCCCAAACCACCAGGTTTCCTTCTGTGGGACATTCGAGTCCTGTTGCATGGCTCCAGGACATACCATACGGAAGGACTGGAGAGCACGGTTCGAAGGATGGATCCCTGTACAGCATGCCTCGCATTCCCATTGGCCATTAGCCACAAGATATGTTTGATCTGCTGCCTCTGGGTCACGCTAACCAGGGGGCTGAGTTGAAATGGCCTCTCCTGAGGATGCGTCATAATGTGCGTTTGGGTCCATGGAAACCTTGGAATGTGCTGGTTGTTCAGTGGCCCTGCGGAACTCTCCTACCTGAAGGGTTTGATACATCCCCAGTAAGTAAGCTCCCCATGTGGAGACGAGAGAGGTTTGGTTTGGAGCCTCAGAAAAGCCCCGTGTGCTGGTCTACGAAAACAGACCTCTGAGGACGGACACATGGAAACCAAAGCTAAGGTTCAGATTAGGGCCTGGGGGCCTGTCCATTTCAACCTTCTGTCTCTGGGGACACTGTCTGAGAGTCTAAGTGGAGATAGTTGCTCCGCTGGTGTCAGAGAGCCCCTCTTAGTCCAGGGTGGCCTACACTATTGATGGCCTCAGGGGCCTTGGAGCTTTTCCCTAACCTGTAGGGTTGTGGTCAATGGATTGGGCACAATTTCCTTGGAGAGGGCAGGCACAATCTTTCGCTGTGGCTCCAGAGGCCCTAGCCTGGCGGTTGTGTGGGTCCAGGCTGAGGGCACAGAAGTCTGAAAACACAAACTCAGCTTATGAGTGGCGCCTAGGGTATGGCAGGCCGGATGTACAGCCCGAGAGGGAGCTCCTGGGCCTCTGAAACAAGGGCGAGTGGGAGGCGTTCCTTCAGGCTTTTGTCTCTGGATGTTGTGTCCGAGATAGCCGTGGATTGGAGGGGTGGCCTCAGGGACTGTGGACGAGTATCCCACTCTGGGGATTTGTCCCAGCTCCCAAGAGTTTGGGGTCATTTTGTGGGAAGGGTGGAAAAGTGTTGTCTGGCTCACGTGTCTCTCCAAGAAAGGGATTCCAGAGCAGAGCCCCAGGTACAGGCGGGGCGACTGGAAAACTCAAACACTGGTGAGGATTGGGTGCATAGGGGCTTGGCAAGCCCCATATGCGGGCTCTTGGCCCAGGCCCTGACAGGCCTTTCTTTGACATGGGGCTCATGCTGAGGGTCAGAGTGTGAATTTGTGCCAAATCAGCACTCAAGTTTGGGCGTGGCATCAGGGACCAGGAAGGTATCTCCCACCCTGAAGGTGTGACTCCATGCCAAGAGCAAGCTTTACAGCCACGGGGAAGGAGGAGGTCTGTGTTGTGCTTGCGATACCCAGCTGTGTGGAGAATTGATATAATGTCTAGGTTCAGATATCTGAAAACCAAGGTTAGGAAGAGGTGACGGCATAAGACCATGGCGTGTCCGAAGTGCTGGGTGTGCGGCCAGCTGTCTCCTTGTCTGTCTGGACGTCTGGCTTCAGGCTGTGTCAGACAGAGCATGAGTGCCCAGAGCAGCCTATCCAGTTCGGGTACCGGTCGAGGCCCGAGCAGGTTGATCCTCATCTGGGTTTTCTGGAGAGAACCCCACAGGGAAACGTCTTTCTTCCCTTGGGCAGACCCTGGGCTGGGTTGTGGTTCTGGAGTTCCTAGTCCGGAGGGCTTGTTTGCCAGGAGTGTGAGGAAGGAAGTCTGAAAACACAAGCTAGCGTGAGGTTTGGGACCGATGGCACGGCAGGCCCACTCTGGGAGGCTGAATCGAGATCTCCTGCACTGAGGTCATTTCAACTCTGAGACGTGCCTCAGGCTAGAGTTTTTGTCCAGCATGGCCTCTTCCTGAATGGTGTGGGGGCCTCATGAGGCCAGGAAGGTTTGCCTACGATGGGATTTGTGAACTACTCCAAACCTCAAGGTTTCCTTCTGCACGAAAGTCGAGTGCTATTGGATGGTTCCAGGAGGCCCCATACGGAAAGACTCGAGAGCAGGTGTCTAAGCATGGATGCCTGGGAACGCCACCTCATATTCCCACTCTTTAGTCAGGACAAGGCAGGCTCAATCTGCGGGCTCCTGGGTGAGCTACCCAGAGGGGAGAGTTGAAATGGACTCTCCTGAAGATGAGTCCTACTGTGGCTTGGTGGCCTGGGAGACCTTGGAATGTGGAGGTGGCTCAGGGACTCTGCAGGATTCTCCAACCTGAGGTGTTTGACACGGCTCCAACAAGGAAGCTTCCCATGTGGAGACGAGAGAAGTTCTGTTCAGTGCCTCAGGAAAGCCCCATATCCTGTTCTTCGAACCAAAGCCTGTGAGGAGTGACACCTGGAAAACAAAGCAAGAGTTGAGATTAGGGCCTAAGGGCCTGTCGGGCTCAACCTTCTATCTCTGTTGACATCTGTGTGCATGCCTTCATGGAGGTAGCAGCTCAGCTTGTGTCCGAAGGCCCCTGTGTGTGCAGGGAGGCTCCCGGTAATGGTATGTCCTCGGGGGCCTTGAGGTTTCTCATATTCTGGAGGTGTGTGGCCAAAGGAATGGACAGAGTTAACCAGGAGAGAGCAGGCACGGTCCTGTGGTATGGCTCCAGAGGACCCAGCCTAGAGGCTGTGTTTGCCATGGCTGTGGGGACAGATGTCTGAAAAAGCAAACTTGGCTCAGGTAGGGGCCAAGGTAATGGCAGGCCTGATCTCCAGTCCGAGAGGGGAGATCCTCTGGATATCAAAGGAGGGCAAGTGGGAGGCAGTCGCTCAGGCTTTTGTCTCTGGGTGTTGCGTTCACAGTGGCCGTTCAGGGTAGGGGTTGCTTCAGGGGCCGAGGAAGAGCCTTCCTCTCGGGGGATTGTCCAAGCTCCCAAGTGTTTGGGTTCATTCTGTGGGAAGGGAAGATTACTGTTTTCTGCCACAGGGGACCCCCCAGGAGAGGGACTCTAGAGCACAGCAGTGGGTTCCCTCAACTGGAATACACACCATCTAGTTATTCCTGCGTGCCTATGGGCATGGCAAGCCACATATGCGGGCTCTTGGTCCAATCACTGAGAGGCGTTACTTGAATAAGGTACTCACGCTGAGGGTCACAATGTGTGTTTGTGCCCAAGGCAGCCCTCACACATGGGCGTGGCCTCATGGGCCATGCCGTTTTCTCCTACACTGAAGGTTTGACTCACTGCCAGCAGCAAGGTTTCTTGCCATGGGGAAGGAGGGGTTCTGACTTGTGCATCAGGTTCCCCCCTGTGCAGGGATTGGAGATAAGGTCTAGGTTCTGATGACTGAAAACCCAGGTTGGGAATGGATGGTGGCCTAAGGCAGTGGCGGGTCCAATGTGCTGGGTGTGCAGCCAGCTGTGTCGGTGTCTGTTGGAAGGTCTGGGCTCAGGCTATTTGCGACAGAGCATCAGTGTTTAAGGTAGCCTATGCAATTGGGGTGTTGCCGAGGGCCAAGCAGTTTGATCCTCATTTGGGGTTTCTGGGCAGCACCATAGACAAAGTTTTTCTCCTGGGAGGCAGGCGGAGTGCTTCATTGTGGCCCCAGAATTCCCAGTAGGGAGGGTTTGTGGGCCAGGAGTGTGAGGACGGAAGTCTAGGAACACAAGCTAAAGTGAGGATTGGAGCCAAGGGCAGAGCAGGCCCACTAGGCAGAGGCTGAATCAAAATCTCCTGCATCTGAAGTCAGGCTGAGGATCAGACGTTGGCTGAGGCTGGAGTATGTGTCCATGATGGCACCTTCATGAAGCGGGGGCCTCATGAGGCCAAGGAAGTTTTCCCACGCTGAGTTTGGAGGTTGCCCCAAACCACCAGGTTTCCTTCTGTGGGACATTCGAGTCCTGTTGCATGGCTCCAGGACATACCATACGGAAGGACTGGAGAGCACGGTTCGAAGGATGGATCCCTGTACAGCATGCCTCGCATTCCCATTGGCCATTAGCCACAAGATATGTTTGATCTGCTGCCTCTGGGTCACGCTAACCAGGGGGCTGAGTTGAAATGGCCTCTCCTGAGGATGCGTCATAATGTGCGTTTGGGTCCATGGAAACCTTGGAATGTGCTGGTTGTTCAGTGGCCCTGCGGAACTCTCCTACCTGAAGGGTTTGATACATCCCCAGTAAGTAAGCTCCCCATGTGGAGACGAGAGAGGTTTGGTTTGGAGCCTCAGAAAAGCCCCGTGTGCTGGTCTACGAAAACAGACCTCTGAGGACGGACACATGGAAACCAAAGCTAAGGTTCAGATTAGGGCCTGGGGGCCTGTCCATTTCAACCTTCTGTCTCTGGGGACACTGTCTGAGAGTCTAAGTGGAGATAGTTGCTCCGCTGGTGTCAGAGAGCCCCTCTTAGTCCAGGGTGGCCTACACTATTGATGGCCTCAGGGGCCTTGGAGCTTTTCCCTAACCTGTAGGGTTGTGGTCAATGGATTGGGCACAATTTCCTTGGAGAGGGCAGGCACAATCTTTCGCTGTGGCTCCAGAGGCCCTAGCCTGGCGGTTGTGTGGGTCCAGGCTGAGGGCACAGAAGTCTGAAAACACAAACTCAGCTTATGAGTGGCGCCTAGGGTATGGCAGGCCGGATGTACAGCCCGAGAGGGAGCTCCTGGGCCTCTGAAACAAGGGCGAGTGGGAGGCGTTCCTTCAGGCTTTTGTCTCTGGATGTTGTGTCCGAGATAGCCGTGGATTGGAGGGGTGGCCTCAGGGACTGTGGACGAGTATCCCACTCTGGGGATTTGTCCCAGCTCCCAAGAGTTTGGGGTCATTTTGTGGGAAGGGTGGAAAAGTGTTGTCTGGCTCACGTGTCTCTCCAAGAAAGGGATTCCAGAGCAGAGCCCCAGGTACAGGCGGGGCGACTGGAAAACTCAAACACTGGTGAGGATTGGGTGCATAGGGGCTTGGCAAGCCCCATATGCGGGCTCTTGGCCCAGGCCCTGACAGGCCTTTCTTTGACATGGGGCTCATGCTGAGGGTCAGAGTGTGAATTTGTGCCAAATCAGCACTCAAGTTTGGGCGTGGCATCAGGGACCAGGAAGGTATCTCCCACCCTGAAGGTGTGACTCCATGCCAAGAGCAAGCTTTACAGCCACGGGGAAGGAGGAGGTCTGTGTTGTGCTTGCGATACCCAGCTGTGTGGAGAATTGATATAATGTCTAGGTTCAGATATCTGAAAACCAAGGTTAGGAAGAGGTGACGGCATAAGACCATGGCGTGTCCGAAGTGCTGGGTGTGCGGCCAGCTGTCTCCTTGTCTGTCTGGACGTCTGGCTTCAGGCTGTGTCAGACAGAGCATGAGTGCCCAGAGCAGCCTATCCAGTTCGGGTACCGGTCGAGGCCCGAGCAGGTTGATCCTCATCTGGGTTTTCTGGAGAGAACCCCACAGGGAAACGTCTTTCTTCCCTTGGGCAGACCCTGGGCTGGGTTGTGGTTCTGGAGTTCCTAGTCCGGAGGGCTTGTTTGCCAGGAGTGTGAGGAAGGAAGTCTGAAAACACAAGCTAGCGTGAGGTTTGGGACCGATGGCACGGCAGGCCCACTCTGGGAGGCTGAATCGAGATCTCCTGCACTGAGGTCATTTCAACTCTGAGACGTGCCTCAGGCTAGAGTTTTTGTCCAGCATGGCCTCTTCCTGAATGGTGTGGGGGCCTCATGAGGCCAGGAAGGTTTGCCTACGATGGGATTTGTGAACTACTCCAAACCTCAAGGTTTCCTTCTGCACGAAAGTCGAGTGCTATTGGATGGTTCCAGGAGGCCCCATACGGAAAGACTCGAGAGCAGGTGTCTAAGCATGGATGCCTGGGAACGCCACCTCATATTCCCACTCTTTAGTCAGGACAAGGCAGGCTCAATCTGCGGGCTCCTGGGTGAGCTACCCAGAGGGGAGAGTTGAAATGGACTCTCCTGAAGATGAGTCCTACTGTGGCTTGGTGGCCTGGGAGACCTTGGAATGTGGAGGTGGCTCAGGGACTCTGCAGGATTCTCCAACCTGAGGTGTTTGACACGGCTCCAACAAGGAAGCTTCCCATGTGGAGACGAGAGAAGTTCTGTTCAGTGCCTCAGGAAAGCCCCATATCCTGTTCTTCGAACCAAAGCCTGTGAGGAGTGACACCTGGAAAACAAAGCAAGAGTTGAGATTAGGGCCTAAGGGCCTGTCGGGCTCAACCTTCTATCTCTGTTGACATCTGTGTGCATGCCTTCATGGAGGTAGCAGCTCAGCTTGTGTCCGAAGGCCCCTGTGTGTGCAGGGAGGCTCCCGGTAATGGTATGTCCTCGGGGGCCTTGAGGTTTCTCATATTCTGGAGGTGTGTGGCCAAAGGAATGGACAGAGTTAACCAGGAGAGAGCAGGCACGGTCCTGTGGTATGGCTCCAGAGGACCCAGCCTAGAGGCTGTGTTTGCCATGGCTGTGGGGACAGATGTCTGAAAAAGCAAACTTGGCTCAGGTAGGGGCCAAGGTAATGGCAGGCCTGATCTCCAGTCCGAGAGGGGAGATCCTCTGGATATCAAAGGAGGGCAAGTGGGAGGCAGTCGCTCAGGCTTTTGTCTCTGGGTGTTGCGTTCACAGTGGCCGTTCAGGGTAGGGGTTGCTTCAGGGGCCGAGGAAGAGCCTTCCTCTCGGGGGATTGTCCAAGCTCCCAAGTGTTTGGGTTCATTCTGTGGGAAGGGAAGATTACTGTTTTCTGCCACAGGGGACCCCCCAGGAGAGGGACTCTAGAGCACAGCAGTGGGTTCCCTCAACTGGAATACACACCATCTAGTTATTCCTGCGTGCCTATGGGCATGGCAAGCCACATATGCGGGCTCTTGGTCCAATCACTGAGAGGCGTTACTTGAATAAGGTACTCACGCTGAGGGTCACAATGTGTGTTTGTGCCCAAGGCAGCCCTCACACATGGGCGTGGCCTCATGGGCCATGCCGTTTTCTCCTACACTGAAGGTTTGACTCACTGCCAGCAGCAAGGTTTCTTGCCATGGGGAAGGAGGGGTTCTGACTTGTGCATCAGGTTCCCCCCTGTGCAGGGATTGGAGATAAGGTCTAGGTTCTGATGACTGAAAACCCAGGTTGGGAATGGATGGTGGCCTAAGGCAGTGGCGGGTCCAATGTGCTGGGTGTGCAGCCAGCTGTGTCGGTGTCTGTTGGAAGGTCTGGGCTCAGGCTATTTGCGACAGAGCATCAGTGTTTAAGGTAGCCTATGCAATTGGGGTGTTGCCGAGGGCCAAGCAGTTTGATCCTCATTTGGGGTTTCTGGGCAGCAACATAGACAAAGTTTTTCTCCTGGGAGGCAGGCGGAGTGCTTCATTGTGGCCCCAGAATTCCCAGTAGGGAGGGTTTGTGGGCCAGGAGTGTGAGGACGGAAGTCTAGGAACACAAGCTAAAGTGAGGATTGGAGCCAAGGGCAGAGCAGGCCCACTAGGCAGAGGCTGAATCAAAATCTCCTGCATCTGAAGTCAGGCTGAGGATCAGACGTTGGCTGAGGCTGGAGTATGTGTCCATGATGGCACCTTCATGAAGCGGGGGCCTCATGAGGCCAAGGAAGTTTTCCCACGCTGAGTTTGGAGGTTGCCCCAAACCACCAGGTTTCCTTCTGTGGGACATTCGAGTCCTGTTGCATGGCTCCAGGACATACCATACGGAAGGACTGGAGAGCACGGTTCGAAGGATGGATCCCTGTACAGCATGCCTCGCATTCCCATTGGCCATTAGCCACAAGATATGTTTGATCTGCTGCCTCTGGGTCACGCTAACCAGGGGGCTGAGTTGAAATGGCCTCTCCTGAGGATGCGTCATAATGTGCGTTTGGGTCCATGGAAACCTTGGAATGTGCTGGTTGTTCAGTGGCCCTGCGGAACTCTCCTACCTGAAGGGTTTGATACATCCCCAGTAAGTAAGCTCCCCATGTGGAGACGAGAGAGGTTTGGTTTGGAGCCTCAGAAAAGCCCCGTGTGCTGTTCTACGAAAACAGACCTCTGAGGACGGACACATGGAAACCAAAGCTAAGGTTCAGATTAGGGCCTGGGGGCCTGTCCATTTCAACCTTCTGTCTCTGGGGACACTGTCTGAGAGTCTAAGTGGAGATAGTTGCTCCGCTGGTGTCAGAGAGCCCCTCTTAGTCCAGGGTGGCCTACACTATTGATGGCCTCAGGGGCCTTGGAGCTTTTCCCTAACCTGTAGGGTTGTGGTCAATGGATTGGGCACAATTTCCTTGGAGAGGGCAGGCACAATCTTTCGCTGTGGCTCCAGAGGCCCTAGCCTGGCGGTTGTGTGGGTCCAGGCTGAGGGCACAGAAGTCTGAAAACACAAACTCAGCTTATGAGTGGCGCCTAGGGTATGGCAGGCCGGATGTACAGCCCGAGAGGGAGCTCCTGGGCCTCTGAAACAAGGGCGAGTGGGAGGCGTTCCTTCAGGCTTTTGTCTCTGGATGTTGTGTCCGAGATAGCCGTGGATTGGAGGGGTGGCCTCAGGGACTGTGGACGAGTATCCCACTCTGGGGATTTGTCCCAGCTCCCAAGAGTTTGGGGTCATTTTGTGGGAAGGGTGGAAAAGTGTTGTCTGGCTCACGTGTCTCTCCAAGAAAGGGATTCCAGAGCAGAGCCCCAGGTACAGGCGGGGCGACTGGAAAACTCAAACACTGGTGAGGATTGGGTGCATAGGGGCTTGGCAAGCCCCATATGCGGGCTCTTGGCCCAGGCCCTGACAGGCCTTTCTTTGACATGGGGCTCATGCTGAGGGTCAGAGTGTGAATTTGTGCCCAATCAGCACTCAAGTTTGGGCGTGGCATCAGGGACCAGGAAGGTATCTCCCACCCTGAAGGTGTGACTCCATGCCAAGAGCAAGCTTTACAGCCACGGGGAAGGAGGAGGTCTGTGTTGTGCTTGCGATACCCAGCTGTGTGGAGAATTGATATAATGTCTAGGTTCAGATATCTCAAAACCAAGGTTAGGAAGAGGTGACGGCATAAGACCATGGCGTGTCCGAAGTGCTGGGTGTGCGGCCACCTGTGTCCTTGTCTGTCTGGACGTCTGGCTTCAGGCTGTGTCAGACAGAGCATGAGTGCCCAGAGCAGCCTATCCAGTTCGGGTACCGGTCGAGGCCCGAGCAGGTTGATCCTCATCTGGGTTTTCTGGAGAGAACCCCACAGGGAAACGTCTTTCTTCCCTTGGGCAGACCCTGGGCTGGGTTGTGGTTCTGGAGTTCCTAGTCCGGAGGGCTTGTTTGCCAGGAGTGTGAGGAAGGAAGTCTGAAAACACAAGCTAGCGTGAGGTTTGGGACCGATGGCACGGCAGGCCCACTCTGGGAGGCTGAATCGAGATCTCCTGCACTGAGGTCATTTCAACTCTGAGACGTGCCTCAGGCTAGAGTTTTTGTCCAGCATGGCCTCTTCCTGAATGGTGTTGGGGCCTCATGAGGCCAGGAAGGTTTGCCTACGATGGGATTTGTGAACTACTCCAAACCTCAAGGTTTCCTTCTGCACGAAAGTCGAGTGCTATTGGATGGTTCCAGGAGGCCCCATACGGAAAGACTCGAGAGCAGGTGTCTAAGCATGGATGCCTGGGAACGCCACCTCATATTCCCACTCTTTAGTCAGGACAAGGCAGGCTCAATCTGCGGGCTCCTGGGTGAGCTACCCAGAGGGGAGAGTTGAAATGGACTCTCCTGAAGATGAGTCCTACTGTGGCTTGGTGGCCTGGGAGACCTTGGAATGTGGAGGTGGCTCAGGGACTCTGCAGGATTCTCCAACCTGAGGTGTTTGACACGGCTCCAACAAGGAAGCTTCCCATGTGGAGACGAGAGAAGTTCTGTTCAGTGCATCAGGAAAGCCCCATATCCTGTTCTTCGAACCAAAGCCTCTGAGGAGTGACACCTGGAAAACAAAGCAAGAGTTGAGATTAGGGCCTAAGGGCCTGTCCGGCTCAACCTTCTATCTCTGTTGACATCTGTGTGCATGCCTTCATGGAGGTAGCAGCTCAGCTTGTGTCCGAAGGCCCCTGTGTGTGCAGGGAGGCTCCCGGTAATGGTATGTCCTTGGGGGCCTTGAGGTTTCTCATATTCTGGAGGTGTGTGGCCAAAGGAATGGACAGAGTTAACCAGGAGAGAGCAGGCACGGTCCTGTGGTATGGCTCCAGAGGACCCAGCCTAGAGGCTGTGTTTGCCATGGCTGTGGGGACAGATGTCTGAAAAAGCAAACTTGGCTCAGGTAGGGGCCAAGGTAATGGCAGGCCTGATCTCCAATCCGAGAGGGGAGATCCTCTGGATATCAAAGGAGGGAAAGTGGGAGGCAGTCGCTCAGGCTTTTGTCTCTGGGTGTTGCGTTCACAGTGGCTGTTCAGGGTAGGGGTTGCTTCAGGGGCCGAGGAAGAGCCTTCCTCTCGGGGGATTGTCCAAGCTCCCAAGTGTTTGGGTTCATTCTGTGGGAAGGGAAGAGTACTCTTTTCTGCCACAGGGGACCCCCCAGGAGAGGGACTCTAGAGCACAGCAGTGGGTTCCCTCAACTGGAATACACACCATCTAGTTAGTCCTGCGTGCCTATGGGCATGGCAAGCCACATATGCGGGCTCTTGGTCCAATCACTGAGAGGCGTTACTTGAATTAGGTACTCACGCTGAGGGTCACAATGTGTGTTTGTGCCCAAGGCGGCCCTCACACATGGGCGTGGCCTCATGGGCCATGCCGTTTTCTCCTACACTGAAGGTTTGACTCACTGCCAGCAGCAAGGTTTCTTGCCATGGGGAAGGAGGGGTTCTGACTTGTGCATCAGGTTCCCCCCTGTGCAGGGATTGGAGATAAGGTCTAGGTTCTGATGACTGAAAACCCAGGTTGGGAATGGATGGTGGCCTAAGGCAGTGGCGGGTCCAATGTGCTGGGTGTGCAGCCAGCTGTGTCGGTGTCTGTTGGAAGGTCTGGGCTCAGGCTATTTGCGACAGAGCATCAGTGTTTAAGGTAGCCTATGCAATTGGGGTGTTGCCGAGGGCCAAGCAGTTTGATCCTCATTTGGGGTTTCTGGGCAGCACCATAGACAAAGTTTTTCTCCTGGGAGGCAGGCGGAGTGCTTCATTGTGGCCCCAGAATTCCCAGTAGGGAGGGTTTGCGGGCCAGGAGTGTGAGGACGGAAGTCTAGGAACACAAGCTAAAGTGAGGATTGGAGCCAAGGGCAGAGCAGGCCCACTAGGCAGAGGCTGAATCAAAATCTCCTGCATCTGAAGTCAGGCTGAGGATCAGACGTTGGCTGAGGCTGGAGTATGTGTCCATGTTGGCACCTTCATGAAGCGGGGGCCTCATGAGGCCAAGGAAGTTTTCCCACGCTGAGTTTGGAGGTTGCCCCAAACCACCAGGTTTCCTTCTGTGGGACATTCGAGTCCTGTTGCATGGCTCCAGGACATACCATACGGAAGGACTGGAGAGCACGGTTCGAAGGATGGATCCCTGTACAGCATGCCTCGCATTCCCATTGGCCATTAGCCACAAGATATGTTTGATCTGCTGCCTCTGGGGCACGCTAACCAGGGGGCTCAGTTGAAATGGCCTCTCCTGAGGATGCGTCATAATGTGCGTTTGGGTCCATGGAAACCTTGGAATGTGCTGGTTGTTCAGTGGCCCTGCGGAACTCTCCTACCTGAAGGGTTTGATACATCCTCAGTAAGTAAGCTCCCCATGTGGAGACGAGAGAGGTTTGGTTTGGAGCTCAGAAAAGCCCCGTGTGCTGGTCTACGAAAACAGACCTCTGAGGACGGACACATGGAAACCAAAGCTAAGGTTCAGATTAGGGCCTGGGGGCCTGTCCATTTCAACCTTCTGTCTCTGGGGACACTGTCTGAGAGTCTAAGTGGAGATAGTTGCTCCGCTGGTGTCAGAGAGCCCCTCTTAGTCCAGGGTGGCCTACACTATTGATGGCCTCAGGGGCCTTGGAGCTTTATCCTAACCTGTAGGGTTGTGGTCAATGGATTAGGCACAATTTCCTTGGAGAGGGCAGGCACAATCTTTTGCTGTGGCTCCAGAGGCCCTAGCCTGGCGGTTGTGTGGGTCCAGGCTGAGGGCACAGAAGTCTGAAAACACAAACTCAGCTTATGAGTGGCGCCTAGGGTATGGCAGGCCGGATGTACAGCCCGAGAGGGAGCTCCTGGGCCTCTGAAACAAGGGCGAGTGGGAGGCGTTCCTTCAGGCTTTTGTCTCTGGATGTTGTGTCCGAGATAGCCGTGGATTGGAGGGGTGGCCTCAGGGAGTGTGGACGAGTATCCCTCTCTGGGGATTTGTCCCAGCTCCCAAGAGTTTGGGGTCATTTTGTGGGAAGGGTGGAAAAGTGTTGTCTGGCTCACGTGTCTCTCCAAGAAAGGGATTCCAGAGCAGAGCCCCAGGTACGGGCGGGGAGACTGGAAAACTAAAACACTGGTGAGGATTGGGTGCATAGGGGCTTGGCAAGCCCCATATGCGGGCTCTTGGCCCAGGCCCTGACAGGCCTTTCTTTGACATGGGGCTCATGCTGAGGGTCAGAGTGTGAATTTGTGCCCAAGCAGCACTCAAGTTTGGGAGTGGCATCAGGGACCAGGAAGGTTTCTCCCACCCTGAAGGTGTGACTCCATGCCAAGAGCAAGCTTTACAGCCACGGGGAAGGAGGAGTTCTGTGTTGTGCTTGCGATACCCAGCTGTGTGGAGAATTGATATAATGTCTAGGTTCAGATATCTGAAAACCAAGGTTAGGAAGAGGTGACGGCATAAGACCATGGCGTGTCCGAAGTGCTGGGTGTGCGGCCAGCTGTCTCCTTGTCTGTCTGGACGTCTGGCTTCAGGCTGTGTCAGACAGAGCATGAGTGCCCAGAGCAGCCTATCCAGTTCGGGTACCGTCGAGGCCCGAGCAGGTTGATCCTCATCTGGGTTTTCTGGAGAGAGCCCCACAGGGAAACGTTTTTCTTCCCTTGGGCAGACCCTGGGCTGGGTTGTGGTTCTGGAGTTCCTAGTCCGGAGGGCTTGTTTGCCAGGAGTGTGAGGAAGGAAGTCTGAAAACACAAGCTAGCGTGAGGTTTGGGACCGATGGCACGGCAGGCCCACTCTGAGAGGCTGAATCGAGATCTCCTGCACTGAGGTCATTTCAACTCTGAGACGTGCCTCAGGCTAGAGTTTTTGTCCAGCATGGCCTCTTCCTGAATGGTGTGGGGCCTCATGAGGCCAGGAAGGTTTGCCTACGATGGGATTTGTGAACTACTCCAAACCTCAAGGTTTCCTTCTGCACGAAAGTCGAGTGCTATTGGATGGTTCCAGGAGGCCCCATACGGAAAGACTCGAGAGCAGGTGTCTAAGCATGGATGCCTGGGAACGCCACCTCATATTCCCACTCTTTAGTCAGGACAAGGCAGGCTCAATCTGCGGGCTCCTGGGTGAGCTACCCAGAGGGGAGAGTTGAAATGGACTCTCCTGAAGATGAGTCCTACTGTGGCTTGGTGGCCTGGGAGACCTTGGAATGTGGAGGTGGCTCAGGGACTCTGCAGGATTCTCCAACCTGAGGTGTTTGACACGGCTCCAACAAGGAAGCTTCCCATGTGGAGACGAGAGAAGTTCTGTTCAGTGCCTCAGGAAAGCCCCATATCCTGTTCTTCGAACCAAAGCCTCTGAGGAGTGACACCTGGAAAACAAAGCAAGAGTTGAGATTAGGGCCTAAGGGCCTGTCGGGCTCAACCTTCTATCTCTGTTGACATCTGTGTGCATGCCTTCATGGAGGTAGCAGCTCCGCTTGTGTCCGAAGGCCCCTGTGTGTGCAGGGAGGCTCCCGGTAATGGTATGTCCTCGGGGGCCTTGAGGTTTCTCATATTCTGGAGGTGTGTGGCCAAAGGAATGGACAGAGTTTCCCAGGAGAGAGCAGGCATGGTCCTGTGGTATGGCTCCAGAGGACCCAGCCTAGAGGCTGTGTTTGCCAGGGCTGTGGGGACAGATGTCTGAAAAAGCAAACTTGGCTCAGGTAGGGGCCAAGGTAATGGCAGGCCTGATCTCCAGTCCGAGAGGGGAGATCCTCTGGATATCAAAGGAGGGCAAGTGGGAGGCAGTCGCTCAGGCTTTTGTCTCTGGGTGTTGCGTTCACAGTGGCCGTTCAGGGTAGGGGTTGCTTCAGGGGCCGAGGAAGAGCCTTCCTCTCGGGGGATTGTCCAAGCTCCCAAGTGTTTGGGTTCATTCTGTGGGAAGGGAAGAGTACTGTTTTCTGCCACAGGGGACCCCCCAGGAGAGGGACTCTAGAGCACAGCAGTGGGTTCCCTCAACTGGAATACACACCATCTAGTTAGTCCTGCGTGCCTATGGGCATGGCAAGCCACATATGCGGGCTCTTGGTCCAATCACTGAGAGGCGTTACTTGAATAAGGTACTCACGCTGAGGGTCACAATGTGTGTTTGTGCCCAAAGCGGCCCTCACACAAGGGCGTGGCCTCATGGGCCATGCCGTTTTCACCTACACTGAAGGTTTGACTCACTGCCAGCAGCAAGGTTTCTTGCCATGGGGAAGGAGGGGTTCTGACTTGTGCATCAGGTTCCCCCCTGTGCAGGGACTGGAGATAAGGTCTAGGTTCTGATGACTGAAAACCCAGCTTGGGAATGGATGGTGGCCTAAGGCAGTGGCGGGTCCAATGTGCTGGGTGTGCAGCCAGCTGTGTCGGTGTCTGATGGAAGGTCTGGGCTCAGGCTATTTGCGACAGAGCATCAGTGTTTAAGGTAGCCTATGTAATTGGGGTGTTGCCGAGGGCCAAGCAGTTTGATCCTCATTTGGGGTTTCTGGGCAGCACCATAGACAAAGTTTTTCTCCTGGGAGGCAGGCGGAGTGCTTCATTGTGGCCCCAGATTTCCCAGTAGGGAGGGTTTGTGGGCCAGGAGTGTGAGGACGGAAGTCTAGGAACACAAGCTAAAGTGAGGATTGGAGCCAAGGGCAGAGCAGGCCCACTAGGCAGAGGCTGAAACAAAATCTCCTGCATCTGAAGTCAGGCTGAGGATCAGACGTTGGCTGAGGCTGGAGTATGTGTCCATGATGGCACCTTCATGAAGCGGGGGCCTCATGAGGCCAAGGAAGTTTTCCCACGCTGAGTTTGGAGGTTGACCCAAACCACCAGGTTTCCTTCTGTGGGACATTCGAGTCCTGTTGCATGGCTCCAGGACATACCATACGGAAGGACTGGAGAGCACGGTTCGAAGGATGGATCCCTGTACAGCATGCCTCGCATTCCCATTGGCCATTAGCCACAAGATATGTTTGATCTGCTGCCTCTGGGGCACGCTAACCAGGGGGCTCAGTTGAAATGGCCTCTCCTGAGGATGCGTCATAATGTGCGTTTGGGTCCATGGAAACCTTGGAATGTGCTGGTTGTTCAGTGGCCCTGCGGAACTCTCCTACCTGAATGGTTTGATACATCCCCAGTAAGTAAGCTCCCCATGTGGAGACGAGAGAGGTTTGGTTTGGAGCCTCAGAAAAGCCCCGTGTGCTGGTCTACGAAAACAGACCTCTGAGGACGGACACATGGAAACCAAAGCTAAGGTTCAGATTAGGGCCTGGGGGCCTGTCCATTTCAACCTTCTGTCTCTGGGGACACTGTCTGAGAGTCTAAGTGGAGATAGTTGCTCCGCTGGTGTCAGAGAGCCCCTCTTAGTCCAGGGTGGCCTACACTATTGATGGCCTCAGGGGCCTTGGAGCTTTTCCCTAACCTGTAGGGTTGTGGTCAATGGATTGGGCACAATTTCCTTGGAGAGGGCAGGCACAATCTTTCGCTATGGCTCCAGAGGCCCTAGCCTGGCGGTTGTGTGAGTCCAGGCTGAGGGCACAGAAGTCTGAAAACACAAACACAGCTTATGAGTGGCGCCTAGGGTATGGCAGGCCGGATGTACAGCCCGAGAGGGAGCTCCTGGGCCTCTGAAACAAGGGCGAGTGGGAGGCGTTCCTTCAGGCTTTTGTCTCTGGATGTTGTGTCCGAGATAGCCGTGGATTGGAGGGGTGGCCTCAGGGACTGTGGACGAGTATCCCACTCTGGGGATTTGTCCCAGCTCCCAAGAGTTTGGGGTCATTTTGTGGGAAGGGTGGAAAAGTGTTGTCTGGCTCACGTGTCTCTCCAAGAAAGGGATTCCAGAGCAGAGCCCCAGGTACAGGCGGGACGACTGGAAAACTCAAACACTGGTGAGGATTGGGTGCATAGGGGCTTGGCAAGCCCCATATGCGGGCTCTTGGCCCAGGCCCTGACAGGCCTTTCTTTGACATGGGGCTCATGCTGAGGGTCAGAGTGTGAATTTGTGCCCAATCAGCACTCAAGTTTGGGCGTGGCATCAGGGACCAGGAAGGTTTCTCCCACCCTGAAGGTGTGACTCCATGCCAAGAGCAAGCTTTACAGCCACGGGGAAGGAGGAGTTCTGTGTTGTGCTTGCGATACCCAGCTGTGTGGAGAATTGATATAATGTCTAGGTTCTGATATCTGAAAACCAAGGTTAGGAAGAGGTGACGGCATAAGACCATGGCGTGTCCGAAGTGCTGGGTGTGTGGCCAGCTGTCTCCTTGTCTGTCTGGACGTCTGGCTTCAGGCTGTGTCAGACAGAGCATGAGTGCCCAGAGCAGCCTATCCAGTTCGGGTACCGGTCGAGGCCCGAGCAGGTTGATCCTCATCTGGGTTTTCTGGAGAGAACCCCACAGGGAAACGTCTTTCTTCCCTTGGGCAGACCCTGGCCTGGGTTGTGGTTCTGGAGTTCCTAGTCCGGAGGGCTTGTTTGCCAGGAGTGTGAGGAAGGAAGTCTGAAAACACAAGCTAGCGTGAGGTTTGGGACCGATGGCACGGCAGGCCCACTCTGAGAGGCTGAATCGAGATCTCCTGCACTGAGGTCATTTCAACTATGAGACGTGCCTCAGGCTAGAGTTTTTGTCCAGCATGGCCTCTTCCTGAATGGTGTGGGGGCCTCATGAGGCCAGGAAGGTTTGCCTACGATGGGATTTGTGAACTACTCCAAACCTCAAGGTTTCCTTCTGCACGAAAGTCGAGTGCTATTGGATGGTTCCAGGAGGCCCCATACGGAAAGACTCGAGAGCAGGTGTCTAAGCATGGATGCCTGGGAACGCCACCTCATATTCCCACTCTTTAGTCAGGACAAGGCAGGCTCAATCTGCGGGCTCCTGGGTGAGCTACCCAGAGGGGAGAGTTGAAATGGACTCTCCTGAAGATGAGTCCTACTGTGGCTTGGTGGCCTGGGAGACCTTGGAATGTGGAGGTGGCTCAGGGACTCTGCAGGATTCTCCAACCTGAGGTGTTTGACACGGCTCCAACAAGGAAGCTTCCCATGTGGAGACGAGAGAAGTTCTGTTCAGTGCCTCAGGAAAGCCCCATATCCTGTTCTTCGAACCAAAGCCTCTGAGGAGTGACACCTGGAAAACAAAGCAAGAGTTGAGATTAGGGCCTAAGGGCCTGTCGGGCTCAACCTTCTATCTCTGTTGACATCTGTGTGCATGCCTTCATGGAGGTAGCAGCTCAGCTTGTGTCCGAAGGCCCCTGTGTGTGCAGGGAGGCTCCCGGTAATGGTATGTCCACGGGGGCCTTGAGGTTTCTCATATTCTGGAGGTGTGTGGCCAAAGGAATGGACAGAGTTTCCCAGGAGAGAGCAGGCATGGTCCTGTGGTATGGCTCCAGAGGACCCAGCCTAGAGGCTGTGTTTGCCAGGGCTGTGGGGACAGATGTCTGAAAAAGCAAACTTGGCTCAGGTAGGGGCCAAGGTAATGGCAGGCCTGATCTCCAGTCCGAGAGGGGAGATCCTCTGGATATCAAAGGAGGGCAAGTGGGAGGCAGTCGCTCAGGCTTTTGTCTCTGGGTGTTGCGTTCAGAGTGGCCGTTCAGGGTAGGGGTTGCTTCAGGGGCCGAGGAAGAGCCTTCCTCTCGGGGGATTGTCCAAGCTCCCAAGTGTTTGGGTTCATTCTGTGGGAAGGGAAGAGTACTGTTTTCTGCCACAGGGGACCCCCCAGGAGAGGGACTCTAGAGCACAGCAGTGGGTTCCCTCAACTGGAATACACACCATCTAGTTAGTCCTGCGTGCCTATGGGCATGGCAAGCCACATATGCGGGCTCTTGGTCCAATCACTGAGAGGCGTTACTTGAATAAGGTACTCACGCTGAGGGTCACAATGTGTGTTTGTGCCCAAGGCGGCCCTCACACATGGGCGTGGCCTCATGGGCCATGCCGTTTTCTCCTACACTGAAGGTTTGACTCACTGCCAGCAGCAAGGTTTCTTGCCATGGGGAAGGAGGGGTTCTGACTTGTGCATCAGGTTCCCCCCTGTGCAGGGATTGGAGATAAGGTCTAGGTTCTGATGACTGAAAACCCAGGTTGGGAATGGATGGTGGCCTAAGGCAGTGGCGGGTCCAATGTGCTGGGTGTGCAGCCAGCTGTGTCGGTGTCTGTTGGAAGGTCTGGGCTCAGGCTATTTGCGACAGAGCATCAGTGTTTAAGGTAGCCTATGCAATTGGGGTGTTGCCGAGGGCCAAGCAGTTTGATCCTCATTTGGGGTTTCTGGGCAGCACCATAGACAAAGTTTTTCTACTGGGAGGCAGGCGGAGTGCTTCATTGTGGCCCCAGAATTCCCAGTAGGGAGGGTTTGTGGGCCAGGAGTGTGAGGACGGAAGTCTAGGAACACAAGCTAAAGTGAGGATTGGAGCCAAGGGCAGAGCAGGCCCACTAGGCAGAGGCTGAATCAAAATCTCCTGCATCTGAAGTCAGGCTGAGGATCAGACGTTGGCTGAGGCTGGAGTATGTGTCCATGATGGCACCTTCATGAAGCGGGGGCCTCATGAGGCCAAGGAAGTTTTCCCACGCTGAGTTTGGAGGTTGACCCAAACCACCAGGTTTCCTTCTGTGGGACATTCGAGTCCTGTTGCATGGCTCCAGGACATACCATACGGAAGGACTGGAGAGCACGGTTCGAAGGATGGATCCCTGTACAGCATGCCTCGCATTCCCATTGGCCATTAGCCACAAGATATGTTTGATCTGCTGCCTCTGGGGCACGCTACCCAGGGGGCTACGTTGAAATGGCCTCTCCTGAGGATGCGTCATAATGTGCGTTTGGGTCCATGGAAACCTTGGAATGTGCTGGTTGTTCAGTGGCCCTGCGGAACTCTCCTACCTGAAGGGTTTGATACCTCCCCAGTAAGTAAGCTCCCCATGTGGAGACGAGAGAGGTTTGGTTTGGAGCCTCAGAAAAGCCCCGTGTGCTGGTCTACGAAAACAGACCTCTGAGGACGGACACATGGAAACCAAAGCTAAGGTTCAGATTAGGGCCTGGGGGCCTGTCCATTTCAACCTTCTGTCTCTGGGGACACTGTCTGAGAGTCTAAGTGGAGATAGTTGCTCCGCTGGTGTCAGAGAGCCCCTCTTAGTCCAGGGTGGCCTACACTATTGATGGCCTCAGGGGCCTTGGAGCTTTTCCCTAACCTGTAGGGTTGTGGTCAATGGATTGGGCACAATTTCCTTGGAGAGGGCAGGCACAATCTTTCGCTGTGGCTCCAGAGGCCCTAGCCTGGCGGTTGTGTGGGTCCAGGCTGAGGGCACAGAAGTCTGAAAACACAAACTCAGCTTATGAGTGGCGCAGAGGGTATGGCAGGCCGGATGTACAGCCCGAGAGGGAGCTCCTGGGCCTCTGAAACAAGGGCGAGTGGGAGGCGTTCCTTCAGGCTTTTGTCTCTGGATGTTGTGTCCGAGATAGCCGTGGATTGGAGGGGTGGCCTCAGGGACTGTGGACGAGTATCCCACTCTGGGGATTTGTCCCAGCTCCCAAGAGTTTGGGGTCATTTTGTGGGAAGGGTGGAAAAGTGTTGTCTGGCTCACGTGTCTCTCCAAGAAAGGGATTCCAGAGCAGAGCCCCAGGTACGGGCGGGGCGACTGGAAAACTCAAACACTGGTGAGGATTGGGTGCATAGGGGCTTGGCAAGCCCCATATGCGGGCTCTTGGCCCAGGCCCTGACAGGCCTTTCTTTGACATGGGGCTCATGCTGAGGGTCAGAGTGTGAATTTGTGCCCAAGCAGCACTCAAGTTTGGGCGTGGCATCAGGGACCAGGAAGGTATCTCCCACCCTGAAGGTGTGACTCCATGCCAAGAGCAAACTTTACAGCCACGGGGAAGGAGGAGTTCTGTGTTGTGCTTGCGATACCCAGCTGTGTGGAGAATTGATATAATGTCTAGGTTCAGATATCTCAAAACCAAGGTTAGGAAGAGGTGACGGCATAAGACCATGGCGTGTCCGAAGTGCTGGGTGTGCGGCCAGCTGTGTCCTTGTCTGTGTGGACGTCTGGCTTCAGGCTGTGTCAGACAGAGCATGAGTGCCCAGAGCAGCCTATCCAGTTCGGGTACCGGTCGAGGCACGAGCAGGTTGATCCTCATCTGGGTTTTCTGGAGAGAACCCCACAGGGAAACGTCTTTCTTCCCTTGGGCAGACCCTGGCCTGGGTTGTGGTTCTGGAGTTCCTAGTCCGGAGGGCTTGTTTGCCAGGAGTGTGAGGAAGGAAGTCTGAAAACACAAGCTAGCGTGAGGTTTGGGACCGATGGCACGGCAGGCCCACTCTGAGAGGCTGAATCGAGATTTCCTGCACTGAGGTCATTTCAAATCTGAGACGTGCCTCAGGCTAGAGTTTTTGTCCAGCATGGCCTCTTCCTGAATGGTGTGGGGCCTCATTAGGCCAGGAAGGTTTGCCTACGATGGGATTTGTGAACTACTCCAAACCTCAAGGTTTCCTTCTGCACGAAAGTCGAATGCTATTGGATGGTTCCAGGAGGCCCCATACGGAAAGACTCGAGAGCAGGTGTCTAAGCATGGATGCCTGGGAACGCCACCTCATATTCCCACTCTTTAGTCAGGACAAGGCAGGCTCAATCTGCGGGCTCCTGGGTGAGCTACCCAGAGGGGAGAGTTGAAATGGACTCTCCTGAAGATGAGTCCTACTGTGGCTTGGTGGCCTGGGAGACCTTGGAATGTGGAGGTGGCTCAGGGACTCTGCAGGATTCTCCAACCTGAGGTGTTTGACAAGGAAGCTTCCCATGTGGAGACGAGAGAAGTTCTGTTCAGTGCCTCAGGAAAGCCCCATATCCTGTTCTTCGAACCAAAGCCTCTGAGGAGTGACACCTGGAAAACAAAGCAAGAGTTGAGATTAGGGCCTAAGGGCCTTTCCGGCTCAACCTTCTATCTCTGTTGACATCTGTGTGCATGCCTTCATGGAGGTAGCAGCTCCGCTTGTGTCCGAAGGTCCCTGTGTGTGCAGGGAGGCTCCCGGTAATGGTATGTCCTCGGGGGCCTTGAGGTTTCTCATATTCTGGAGGTGTGTGGCCAAAGGAATGGACAGAGTTTCCCAGGAGAGAGCAGGCATGGTCCTGTGGTATGGCTGTGTTTGCCAGGGCTGTGGGGACAGATGTCTGAAAAAGCAAACTTGGCTCAGGTAGGGGCCAAGGTAATGGCAGGCCTGATCTCCAGTCCGAGAGGGGAGATCCTCTGGATATCAAAGGAGGGCAAGTGGGAGGCAGTCGCTCAGGCTTTTGTCTCTGGGTGTTGCGTTCACAGTGGCCGTTCAGGGTAGGGGTTGCTTCAGGGGCCGAGGAAGAGCCTTCCTCTCGGGGGATTGTCCAAGCTCCCAAGTGTTTGGGTTCATTCTGTGGGAAGGGAAGAGTACTGTTTTCTGCCACAGGGGACCCCCCAGGAGAGGGACTCTAGAGCACAGCAGTGGGTTCCCTCAACTGGAATACACACCATCTAGTTATTCCTGCGTGCCTATGGGCATGGCAAGCCACATATGCGGGCTCTTGGTCCAATCACTGAGAGGCGTTACTTGAATTAGGTACTCACGCTGAGGGTCACAATGTGTGTTTGTGCCCAAGGCGGCCCTCACACATGGGCGTGGCCTCATGGGCCATGCCGTTTTCTCCTACACTGAAGGTTTGACTCACTGCCAGCAGCAAGGTTTCTTGCCATGGGGAAGGAGGGGTTCTGACTTGTGCATCAGGTTCCGCCTTGTGCAGGGATTGGAGATAAGGTCTAGGTTCTGATGACTGAAAACCCAGGTTGGGAATGGATGGTGGCCTAAGGCAGTGGCGGGTCCAATGTGCTGGGTGTGCAGCCAGCTGTGTCGGTGTCTGTTGGAAGGTTTGGGCTCAGGCTATTTGCGACAGAGCATCAGTGTTTAAGGTAGCCTATGCAATTGGGGTGTTGCCGAGGGCCAAGCAGTTTGATCCTCATTTGGGGTTTCTGGGCAGCACCATAGACAAAGTTTTTCTCCTGGGAGGCAGGCGGAGTGCTTCATTGTGGCCCCAGAATTCCCAGTAGGGAGGGTTTGCGGGCCAGGAGTGTGAGGACGGAAGTCTAGGAACACAAGCTAAAGTGAGGATTGGAGCCAAGGGCAGAGCAGGCCCACTAGGCAGAGGCTGAATCAAAATCTCCTGCATCTGAAGTCAGGCTGAGGATCAGACGTTGGCTGAGGCTGGAGTATGTGTCCATGTTGGCACCTTCATGAAGCGGGGGCCTCATGAGGCCAAGGAAGTTTTCCCACGCTGACTTTGGAGGTTGCCCCAAACCACCAGGTTTCCTTCTGTGGGACATTCGAGTCCTGTTGCATGGCTCCAGGACATACCATACGGAAGGACTGGAGAGCACGGTTCGAAGGATGGATCCCTGTACAGCATGCCTCGCATTCCCATTGGCCATTAGCCACAAGATATGTTTGATCTGCTGCCTCTGGGGCACGCTAACCAGGGGGCTGAGTTGAAATGGCCTCTCCTGAGGATGCGTCATAATGTGCGTTTGGGTCCATGGAAACCTTGGAATGTGCTGGTTGTTCAGTGGCCCTGCGGAACTCTCCTACCTGAAGGGTTTGATACATCCCCAGTAAGTAAGCTCCCCATGTGGAGACGAGAGAGGTTTGGTTTGGAGCTCAGAAAAGCCCCGTGTGCTGGTCTACGAAAACAGACCTCTGAGGACGGACACATGGAAACCAAAGCTAAGGTTCAGATTAGGGCCTGGGGGCCTGTCCATTTCAACCTTCTGTCTCTGGGGACACGGTCTGAGAGTCTAAGTGGAGATAGTTGCTCCGCTGGTGTCAGAGAGCCCCTCTTAGTCCAGGGTGGCCTACACTATTGATGGCCTCAGGGGCCTTGGAGCTTTTCCCTAACCTGTAGGGTTGTGGTCAATGGATTAGGCACAATTTCCTTGGAGAGGGCAGGCACAATCTTTTGCTGTGGCTCCAGAGGCCCTAGCCTGGCGGTTGTGTGGGTCCAGGCTGAGGGCACAGAAGTCTGAAAACACAAACTCACCTTATGAGTGGCGCCTAGGGTATGGCAGGCCGGTTGTACAGCCCGAGAGGGAGCTCCTGGGCCTCTGAAACAAGGGCGAGTGGGAGGCGTTCCTTCAGGCTTTTGTCTCTGGATGTTGTGTCCGAGATAGCCGTGGATTGGAGGGGTGGCCTCAGGGAGTGTGGACGAGTATCCCTCTCTGGGGATTTGTCCCAGCTCCCAAGAGTTTGGGGTCATTTTGTGGGAAGGGTGGAAAAGTGTTGTCTGGCTCACGTGTCTCTCCAAGAAAGGGATTCCAGAGCAGAGCCCCAGGTACGGGCGGGGAGACTGGAAAACTAAAACACTGGTGAGGATTGGGTGCATAGGGGCTTGGCAAGCCCCATATGCGGGCTCTTGGCCCAGGCCCTGACAGGCCTTTCTTTGACATGGGGCTCATGCTGAGGGTCAGAGTGTGAATTTGTGCCCAAGCAGCACTCAAGTTTGGGAGTGGCATCAGGGACCAGGAAGGTTTCTCCCACCCTGAAGGTGTGACTCCATGCCAAGAGCAAGCTTTACAGCCACGGGGAAGGAGGAGTTCTGTGTTGTGCTTGCGATACCCAGCTGTGTGGAGAATTGATATAATGTCTAGGTTCAGATATCTGAAAACCAAGGTTAGGAAGAGGTGACGGCATAAGACCATGGCGTGTCCGAAGTGCTGAGTGTGCGGCCAGCTGTCTCCTTGTCTGTCTGGACGTCTGGCTTCAGGCTGTGTCAGACAGAGCATGAGTGCCTAGAGCAGCCTATCCAGTTCGGGTACCGTCGAGGCCCGAGCAGGTTGATCCTCATCTGGGTTTTCTGGAGAGAGCCCCACAGGGAAACGTTTTTCTTCCCTTGGGCAGACCCTGGGCTGGGTTGTGGTTCTGGAGTTCCTAGTCCGGAGGGCTTGTTTGCCAGGAGTGTGAGGAAGGAAGTCTGAAAACACAAGCTAGCGTGAGGTTTGGGACCGATGGCACGGCAGGCCCACTCTGAGAGGCTGAATCGAGATCTCCTGCACTGAGGTAATTTCAACTCTGAGACGTGCCTCAGGCTAGAGTTTTTGTCCAGCATGGCCTCTTCCTGAATGGTGTGGGGCCTCATGAGGCCAGGAAGGTTTGCCTACGATGGGATTTGTGAACTACTCCAAACCTCAAGGTTTCCTTCTGCACGAAAGTCGAGTGCTATTGGATGGTTCCAGGAGGCCCCATACGGAAAGACTCGAGAGCAGGTGTCTAAGCATGGATGCCTGGGAACGCCACCTCATATTCCCACTCTTTAGTCAGGACAAGGCAGGCTCAATCTGCGGGCTCCTGGGTGAGCTACCCAGAGGGGAGAGTTGAAATGGACTCTCCTGAAGATGAGTCCTACTGTGGCTTGGTGGCCTGGGAGACCTTGGAATGTGGAGGTGGCTCAGGGACTCTGCAGGATTCTCCAACCTGAGGTGTTTGACACGGCTCCAACAAGGAAGCTTCCCATGTGGAGACGAGAGAAGTTCTGTTCAGTGCCTCAGGAAAGCCCCATATCCTGTTCTTCGAACCAAAGCCTCTGAGGAGTGACACCTGGAAAACAAAGCAAGAGTTGAGATTAGGGCCTAAGGGCCTGTCGGGCTCAACCTTCTATCTCTGTTGACATCTGTGTGCATGCCTTCATGGAGGTAGCAGCTCAGCTTGTGTCCGAAGGCCCCTGTGTGTGCAGGGAGGCTCCCGGTAATGGTATGTCCTCGGGGGCCTTGAGGTTTCTCATATTCTGGAGGTGTGTGGCCAAAGGAATGGACAGAGTTTCCCAGGAGAGAGCAGGCATGGTCCTGTGGTATGGCTCCAGAGGACCCAGCCTAGAGGCTGTGTTTGCCAGGGCTGTGGGGACAGATGTCTGAAAAAGCAAACTTGGCTCAGGTAGGGGCCAAGGTAATGGCAGGCCTGATCTCCAGTCCGAGAGGGGAGATCCTCTGGATATCAAAGGAGGGCAAGTGGGAGGCAGTCGCTCAGGCTTTTGTCTCTGGGTGTTGCGTTCACAGTGGCCGTTCAGGGTAGGGGTTGCTTCAGGGGCCGAGGAAGAGCCTTCCTCTCGGGGGATTGTCCAAGCTCCCAAGTGTTTGGGTTCATTCTGTGGGAAGGGAAGAGTACTGTTTTCTGCCACAGGGGACCCCCCAGGAGAGGGACTCTAGAGCACAGCAGTGGGTTCCCTCAACTGGAATACACACCATCTAGTTAGTCCTGCGTGCCTATGGGCATGGCAAGCCACATATGCGGGCTCTTGGTCCAATCACTGAGAGGCGTTACTTGAATAAGGTACTCACGCTGAGGGTCACAATGTGTGTTTGTGCCCAAGGCGGCCCTCACACATGGGCGTGGCCTCATGGGCCATGCCGTTTTCTCCTACACTGAAGGTTTGACTCACTGCCAGCAGCAAGGTTTCTTGCCATGGGGAAGGAGGGGTTCTGACTTGTGCATCAGGTTCCCCCCTGTGCAGGGATTGGAGATAAGGTCTAGGTTCTGATGACTGAAAACCCAGGTTGGGAATGGATGGTGGCCTAAGGCAGTGGCGGGTCCAATGTGCTGGGTGTGCAGCCAGCTGTGTCGGTGTCTGTTGGAAGGTCTGGGCTCAGGCTATTTGCGACAGAGCATCAGTGTTTAAGGTAGCCTATGCAATTGGGGTGTTGCCGAGGGCCAAGCAGTTTGATCCTCATTTGGGGTTTCTGGGCAGCACCATAGACAAAGTTTTTCTCCTGGGAGGCAGGCGGAGTGCTTCATTGTGGCCCCAGAATTCCCAGTAGGGAGGGTTTGTGGGCCAGGAGTGTGAGGACGGAAGTCTAGGAACACAAGCTAAAGTGAGGATTGGAGCCAAGGGCAGAGCAGGCCCACTAGGCAGAGGCTGAATCAAAATCTCCTGCATCTGAAGTCAGGCTGAGGATCAGACGTTGGCTGAGGCTGGAGTATGTGTCCATGTTGGCACCTTCATGAAGCGGGGGCCTCATGAGGCCAAGGAAGTTTTCCCACGCTGAGTTTGGAGGTTGCCCCAAACCACCAGGTTTCCTTCTGTGGGACATTCGAGTCCTGTTGCATGGCTCCAGGACATACCATACGGAAGGACTGGAGAGCACGGTTCGAAGGATGGATCCCTGTACAGCATGCCTCGCATTCCCATTGGCCATTAGCCACAAGATATGTTTGATCTGCTGCCTCTGGGGCACGCTAACCAGGGGGCTGAGTTGAAATGGCCTCTCCTGAGGATGCGTCATAATGTGCGTTTGGGTCCATGGAAACCTTGGAATGTGCTGGTTGTTCAGTGGCCCTGCGGAACTCTCCTACCTGAAGGGTTTGATACATCCCCAGTAAGTAAGCTCCCCATGTGGAGACGAGAGAGGTTTGGTTTGGAGCTCAGAAAAGCCCCGTGTGCTGGTCTACGAAAACAGACCTCTGAGGACGGACACATGGAAACCAAAGCTAAGGTTCAGATTAGGGCCTGGGGGCCTGTCCATTTCAACCTTCTGTCTCTGGGGACACTGTCTGAGAGTCTAAGTGGAGATAGTTGCTCCGCTGGTGTCAGAGAGCCCCTCTTAGTCCAGGGTGGCCTACACTATTGATGGCCTCAGGGGCCTTGGAGCTTTTCCCTAACCTGTAGGGTTGTGGTCAATGGATTAGGCACAATTTCCTTGGAGAGGGCAGGCACAATCTTTTGCTGTGGCTCCAGAGGCCCTAGCCTGGCGGTTGTGTGGGTCCAGGCTGAGGGCACAGAAGTCTGAAAACACAAACTCAGCTTATGAGTGGCGCCTAGGGTATGGCAGGCCGGATGTACAGCCCGAGAGGGAGCTCCTGGGCCTCTGAAACAAGGGCGAGTGGGAGGCGTTCCTTCAGGCTTTTGTCTCTGGATGTTGTGTCCGAGATAGCCGTGGATTGGAGGGGTGGCCTCAGGGACTGTGGACGAGTATCCCTCTCTGGGGATTTGTCCCAGCTCCCAAGAGTTTGGGGTCATTTTGTGGGAAGGGTGGAAAAATGTTGTCTGGCTCACATGTCTCTCCAAGAAAGGGATTCCAGAGCAGAGCCCCAGGTACGGGCGGGGAGACTGGAAAACTCAAACACTGGTGAGGATTGGGTGCATAGGGGCTTGGCAAGCCCCATATGCGGGCTCTTGGCCCAGGCCCTGACAGGCCTTTCTTTGACATGGGGCTCATGCTGAGGGTCAGAGTGTGAATTTGTGCCCAAGCAGCACTCAAGTTTGGGCGTGGCATCAGGGACCAGGAAGGTTTCTCCCACCCTGAAGGTGTGACTCCATGCCATGAGCAAGCTTTACAGCCACGGGGAAGGAGGAGTTCTGTGTTGTGCTTGCGATACCCAGCTGTGTGGAGAATTGATATAATGTCTAGGTTCAGATATCTGAAAACCAAGGTTAGGAAGAGGTGACGGCATAAGACCATGGCGTGTCCGAAGTGCTGGGTGTGCGGCCAGCTGTCTCCTTGTCTGTCTGGACGTCTGGCTTCAGGCTGTGTCAGACAGAGCATGAGTGCCTAGAGCAGCCTATCCAGTTCGGGTACCGTCGAGGCCCGAGCAGGTTGATCCTCATCTGGGTTTTCTGGAGAGAGCCCCACAGGGAAACGTTTTTCTTCCCTTGGGCAGACCCTGGGCTGGGTTGTGGTTCTGGAGTTCCTAGTCCGGAGGGCTTGTTTGCCAGGAGTGTGAGGAAGGAAGTCTGAAAACACAAGCTAGCGTGAGGTTTGGGACCGATGGCACGGCAGGCCCACTCTGAGAGGTTGAATCGAGATCTCCTGCACTGAGGTCATTTCAACTCTGAGACGTGCCTCAGGCTAGAGTTTTTGTCCAGCATGGCCTCTTCCTGAATGGTGTGGGGGCCTCATGAGGCCAGGAAGGTTTGCCTACGATGGGATTTGTGAACTACTCCAAACCTCAAGGTTTCCTTCTGCACGAAAGTCGAGTGCTATTGGATGGTTCCAGGAGGCCCCATACGGAAAGACTCGAGAGCAGGTGTCTAAGCATGGATGCCTGGGAACGCCACCTCATATTCCCACTCTTTAGTCAGGACAAGGCAGGCTCAATCTGCGGGCTCCTGGGTAAGCTACCCAGAGGGGAGAGTTGAAATGGACTCTCCTGAAGATGAGTCCTACTGTGGCTTGGTGGCCGGGGAGACCTTGGAATGTGGAGGTGGCTCAGGGACTCTGCAGGATTCTCCAACCTGAGGTGTTTGACACGGCTCCAACAAGGAAGCTTCCCATGTGGAGACGAGAGAAGTTCTGTTCAGTCCCTCAGGAAAGCCCCATATCCTGTTCTTCGAACCAAAGCCTCTGAGGAGTGACACCTGGAAAACAAAGCAAGAGTTGAGATTAGGGCCTAAGGGCCTGTCGGGCTCAACCTTCTATCTCTGTTGACATCTGTGTGCATGCCTTCATGGAGGTAGCAGCTCAGCTTGTGTCCGAAGGCCCCTGTGTGTGCAGGGAGGCTCCCGGTAATGGTATGTCCTCGGGGGCCTTGAGGTTTCTCATATTCTGGAGGTGTGTGGCCAAAGGAATGGACAGAGTTTCCCAGGAGAGAGCAGGCATGGTCCTGTGGTATGGCTCCAGAGGACCCAGCCTAGAGGCTGTGTTTGCCAGGGCTGTGGGGACAGATGTCTGAAAAAGCAAACTTGGCTCAGGTAGGGGCCAAGGTAATGGCAGGCCTGATCTCCAGTCCGAGAGGGGAGATCCTCTGGATATCAAAGGAGGGCAAGTGGGAGGCAGTCGCTCAGGCTTTTGTCTCTGGGTGTTGCGTTCACAGTGGCCGTTCAGGGTAGGGGTTGCTTCAGGGGCCGAAGAAGAGCCTTCCTCTCGGGGGATTGTCCAAGCTCCCAACTGTCTGGGTTCATTCTGTGGGAAGGGAAGAGTACTGTTTTCTGCCACAATGGACCCCCCAGGAGAGGGACTCTAGAGCACAGCAGTGGGTTCCCTCAACTGGAATACACACCATCTAGTTAGTCCTGCGTGCCTATGGGCATGGCAAGCCACATATGCGGGCTCTTGGTCCAATCACTGAGAGGTGTTACTTGAATAAGGTACTCACGCTGAGGGTCACAATGTGTGTTTGTGCCCAAGGCGGCCCTCACACATGGGCGTGGCCTCATGGGCCATGCCGTTTTCTCCTACACTGAAGGTTTGACTCACTGCCAGCAGCAAGGTTTCTTGCCATGGGGAAGGAGGGGTTCTGACTTGTGCATCAGGTTCCCCCTGTGCAGGGATTGGAGATAAGGTCTAGGATCTGATGACTGAAAACCCAGGTTGGGAATGGATGGTGGCCTAAGGCAGTGGCGGGTTCAATGTGCTGGGTGTGCAGCCAGCTGTGTCGGTGTCTGTTGGAAGGTCTGGGCTCAGGCTATTTGCGACAGAGCATCAGTGTTTAAGGTAGCCTATGCAATTGGGGTGTTGCCGAGGGCCAAGCAGTTTGATCCTCATTTGGGGTTTCTGGGCAGCACCATAGACAAAGTTTTTCTCCTGGGAGGCAGGCGGAGTGCTTCATTGTGGCCCCAGAATTCCCAGTAGGGAGGGTTTGCGGGCCAGGAGTGTGAGGACGGAAGTCTAGGAACACAAGCTAAAGTGAGGATTGGAGCCAAGGGCAGAGCAGGCCCACTAGGCAGAGGCTGAATCAAAATCTCCTGCATCTGAAGTCAAGCTGAGGATCAGACATTGGCTGAGGCTGGAGTATGTGTCCATGTTGGCACCTTCATGAAGCGGGGGCCTCATGAGGCCAAGGAAGTTTTCCCACGCTGAGTTTGGAGGTTGCCCCAAACCACCAGGTTTCCTTCTGTGGGACATTCGAGTCCTGTTGCATGGCTCCAGGACATACCATACGGAAGGACTGGAGAGCACGGTTCAAAGGATGGATCCCTGTACAGCATGCCTCGCATTCCCATTGGCCATTAGCCACAAGATATGTTTGATCTGCTGCCTCTGGGGCACGCTAACCAGGGGGCTGAGTTGAAATGGCCTCTCCTGAGGATGCGTCATAATGTGCGTTTGGGTCCATGGAAACCTTGGAATGTGCTGGTTGTTCAGTGGCCCTGCGGAACTCTCCTACCTGAAGGGTTTGATACCTCCCCAGTAAGTAAGCTCCCCATGTGGAGACGAGAGAGGTTTGGTTTGGAGCCTCAGAAAAGCCCCGTGTGCTGGTCTACGAAAAAAGACCTCTGAGGACGGACACATGGAAACCAAAGCTAAGGTTCAGATTAGGGCCTGGGGGCCTGTCCATTTCAACCTTCTGTCTCTGGGGACACTGTCTGAGAGTCTAAGTGGAGATAGTTGCTCCGCTGGTGTCAGGGAGCCCCTCTTTGTCCAGGGTGGCCTACACTATTGATTGCCTCAGGGGCCTTGGAGCTTTTCCCTAACCTGTAGGGTTGTGGTCAATGGATTGGGCACAATTTCCTTGGAGAGGGCAGGCACAATCTTTCGCTGTGGCTCCAGAGGCCCTAGCCTGGCGGTTGTGTGGGTCCAGGCTGAGGGCACAGAAGTCTGAAAACACAAACTCAGCTTATGAGTGGCGCCTAGGGTATGGCAGGCTGGATGTACAGCCCGAGAGGGAGCTCCTGGGCCTCTGAAACAAGGGCGAGTGGGAGGCGTTCCTTCAGGCTTTTGTCTCTGGATGTTGTGTCCGAGATAGCCGTGGATTGGTGGGGTGGCCTCAGGGACTGTGGACGAGTATCCCTCTCTGGGGATTTGTCCCAGCTCCCAAGAGTTTGGGGTCATTTTGTGGGAAGGGTGGAAAAGTGTTGTCTGGCTCACGTGTCTCTCCAAGAAAGGGATTCCAGAGCAGAGCCCCAGGTACGGGCGGGGCGACTGGAAAACTCAAACACTGGTGAGGATTGGGTGCATAGGGGCTTGGCAAGCCCCATATGCGGGCTCTTGGCCCAGGCCCTGACAGGCCTTTCTTTGACATGGGGCTCATGCTGAGGGTCAGAGCGTGAATTTGTGCCCAAGCAGCACTCAAGTTTGGGCGTGGCATCAGGGACCAGGAAGGTTTCTCCCACCCTGAAGGTGTGACTCCATGCCAAGAGCAAGCTTTACAGCCACGGGGAAGGAGGAGTTCTGTGTTGTGCTTGCGATACCCAGCTGTGTGGAGAATTGATATAATGTCTAGGTTCAGATATCTGAAAACCAAGGTTAGGAAGAGGTGACGGCATAAGACCATGGCGTGTCCGAAGTGCTGGGTGTGCGGCCAGCTGTCTCCTTGTCTGTCTGGACGTCTGGCTTCAGGCTGTGTCAGACAGAGCATGAGTGCCTAGAGCAGCCTATCCAGTTCGGGTACTGTCGAGGCCCGAGCAGGTTGATCCTCATCTGGGTTTTCTGGAGAGAGCCCCACAGGGAAACGTTTTTCTTCCCTTGGGCAGACCCTGGGCTGGGTTGTGGTTCTGGAGTTCCTAGTCCGGAGGGCTTGTTTGCCAGGAGTGTGAGGAAGGAAGTCTGAAAACACAAGCTAGCGTGAGGTTTGGGACCGATGGCACGGCAGGCCCACTCTGAGAGGCTGAATCGAGATCTCCTGCACTGAGGTCATTTCAACTATGAGACGTGCCTCAGGCTAGAGTTTTTGTCCAGCATGGCCTCTTCCTGAATGGTGTGGGGGCCTCATGAGGCCAGGAAGGTTTGCCTACGATGGGATTTGTGAACTACTCCAAACCTCAAGGTTTCCTTCTGCACGAAAGTCGAGTGCTATTGGATGGTTCCAGGAGGCCCCATACGGAAAGACTCGAGAGCAGGTGTCTAAGCATGGATGCCTGGGAACGCCACCTCATATTCCCACTCTTTAGTCAGGACAAGGCAGGCTCAATCTGCGGGCTCCTGGGTGAGCTACCCAGAGGGGAGAGTTAAAATGGACTCTCCTGAAGATGAGTCCTACTGTGGCTTGGTGGCCTGGGAGACCTTGGAATGTGGAGGTGGCTCAGGGACTCTGCAGGATTCTCCAACCTGAGGTGTTTGACACGGCTCCAACAAGGAAGCTTCCCATGTGGAGACGAGAGAAGTTCTGTTCAGTGCCTCAGGAAAGCCCCATATCCTGTTCTTCGAACCAAAGCCTCTGAGGAGTGACACCTGGAAAACAAAGCAAGAGTTGAGATTAGGGCCTAAGGGCCTGTCGGGCTCAACCTTCTATCTCTGTTGACATCTGTGTGCATGCCTTCATGGAGGTAGCAGCTCAGCTTGTGTCCGAAGGCCCCTGTGTGTGCAGGGAGGCTCCCGGTAATGGTATGTCCTCGGGGGCCTTGAGGTTTCTCATATTCTGGAGGTGTGTGGCCAAAGGAATGGACAGAGTTTCCCAGGAGAGAGCAGGCATGGTCCTGTGGTATGGCTCCAGAGGACACAGCCTAGAGGCTGTGTTTGCCAGGGCTGTGGGGACAGATGTCTGAAAAAGCAAACTTGGCTCAGGTAGGGGCCAAGGTAATGGCAGGCCTGATCTCCAGTCCGAGAGGGGAGGTCCTCTGGATATCAAAGGAGGGCAAGTGGGAGGCAGTCGCTCAGGCTTTTGTCTCTGGGTGTTGCGTTCACAGTGGCCGTTCAGGGTAGGGGTTGCTTCAGGGGCCGAGGAAGAGCCTTCCTCTCGGGGGATTGTCCAAGCTCCCAAGTGTTTGGGTTCATTCTGTGGGAAGGGAAGAGTACTGTTTTCTGCCACAGGGGACCCCCCAGGAGAGGGACTCTAGAGCACAGCAGTGGGTTCCCTCAACTGGAATACACACCATCTAGTTAGTCCTGCGTGCCTATGGGCATGGCAAGCCACATATGCGGGCTCTTGGTCCAATCACTGAGAGGCGTTACTTGAATAAGGTACTCACGCTGAGGGTCACAATGTGTGTTTGTGCCCAAGGCGGCCCTCACACATGGGCGTGGCCTCATGGGCCATGCCGTTTTCTCCTACACTGAAGGTTTGACTCACTGCCAGCAGCAAGGTTTCTTGCCATGGGGAAGGAGGGGTTCTGACTTGTGCATCAGGTTCCCCCCTGTGCAGGGATTGGAGATAAGGTCTAGGTTCTGATGACTGAAAACCCAGGTTGGGAATGGATGGTGGCCTAAGGCAGTGGCGGGTTCAATGTGCTGGGTGTGCAGCCAGCTGTGTCGGTGTCTGTTGGAAGGTCTGGGCTCAGGCTATTTGCGACAGAGCATCAGTGTTTAAGGTAGCCTATGCAATTGGGGTGTTGCCGAGGGCCAAGCAGTTTGATCCTCATTTGGGGTTTCTGGGCAGCACCATAGACAAAGTTTTTCTCCTGGGAGGCAGGCGGAGTGCTTCATTGTGGCCCCAGAATTCCCAGTAGGGAGGGTTTGTGGGCCAGGAGTGTGAGGACGGAAGTCTAGGAACACAAGCTAAAGTGAGGATTGGAGCCAAGGGCAGAGCAGGCCCACTAGGCAGAGGCTGAATCAAAATCTCCTGCATCTGAAGTCAGGCTGAGGATCAGACGTTGGCTGAGGCTGGAGTATGTGTCCATGTTGGCACCTTCATGAAGCAGGGGCCTCATGAGGCCAAGGAAGTTTTCCCACGCTGAGTTTGGAGGTTGCCACAAACCACCAGGTTTCCTTCTGTGGGACATTCGAGTCCTGTTGCATGGCTCCAGGACATACCATACGGAAGGACTGGAGAGCACGGTTCGAAGGATGGATCCCTGTACAGCATGCCTCGCATTCCCATTGGCCATTAGCCACAAGATATGTTTGATCTGCTGCCTCTGGGGCACGCTAACCAGGGAGCTGAGTTGAAATGGCCTCTCCTGAGGATGCGTCATAATGTGCGTTTGGGTCCATGGAAACCTTGGAATGTGCTTGTTGTTCAGTGGCCCTGCGGAACTCTCGTACCTGAAGGGTTTGATACATCCCCAGTAAGTAAGCTCCCCATGTGGAGGCGAGAGAGGTTTGGTTTGGAGCCTCAGAAAAGCCCCGTGTGCTGGTCTACGAAAACAGACCTCTGAGGACGGACACATGGAAACCAAAGCTAAGGTTCAGATTAGGGCCTGGGGGCCTGTCCATTTCAACCTTCTGTCTCTGGGGACACTGTCTGAGAGTCTAAGTGGAGATAGTTGCTCCTCTGGTGTCAGAGAGCCCCTCTTAGTCCAGGGTGGCCTACACTATTGATGGCTTCAGGGGCCTTGGAGCTTTTCCCTAACCTGTAGGGTTGTGGTCAATGGATTGGGCACAATTTCCTTGGAGAGGGCAGGCACAATCTTTCGCTGTGGCTCCAGAGGCCCTAGCCTGGCGGTTGTGTGGGTCCAGGCTGAGGGCACAGAAGTCTGAAAACACAAACTCAGCTTATGAGTGGCGCCTAGGGTATGGCAGGCTGGTTGTACAGCCCGAGAGGGAGCTCCTCGGCCTCTGAAACAAGGGCGAGTGGGAGGCGTTCCTTCAGGCTTTTGTCTCTGGATGTTGTGTCCGAGATAGCCGTGGATTGGAGGGGTGGCCTCAGGGACTGTGGACGAGTACCCCTCTCTGGGGATTTGTTCCAGCTCCCAAGAGTTTGGGGTCATTTTGTGGGAAGGGTGGAAAAGTGTTGTCTGGCTCACGTGTCTCTCCAAGAAAGGGATTCCAGAGCAGAGCCCCAGGTACGGGCGGGGCGACTGGAAAACTCAAACACTGTTGAGGATTGGGTGCATAGGGGCTTGGCAAGCCCCATATGCGGGCTCTTGGCCCAGGCCCTGACAGGCCTTTCTTTGACATGGGGGTCATGCTGAGGGTCAGAGTGTGAATTTGTGCCCAAGCAGCACTCAAGTTTGGGCGTGGCATCAGGGACCAGGAAGGTTTCTCCCACCCTGAAGGTGTGACTCCATGCCAAGAGCAAGCTTTACAGCCACGGGGAAGGAGGAGTTCTGTGTTGTGCTTGCGATACCCAGCTGTGTGGAGAATTGATATAATGTCTAGGTTCAGATATCTGAAAACCAAGGTTAGGAAGAGGTGACGGCATAAGACCATGGCGTGTCCGAAGTGCTGGGTGTGCGGCCAGCTGTCTCCTTGTCTGTCTGGACGTCTGGCTTCAGGCTGTGTCAGACAGAGCATGAGTGCCTAGAGCAGCCTATCCAGTTCGGGTACCGTCGAGGCCCGAGCAGGTTGATCCTCATCTGGGTTTTCTGGAGAGAGCCCCACAGGGAAACGTTTTTCTTCCCTTGGGCAGACCCTGGGCTGGGTTGTGGTTCTGGAGTTCCTAGTCCGGAGGGCTTGCTTGCCAGGAGTGTGAGGAAGGAAGTCTGAAAACACAAGCTAGCGTGAGGTTTGGGACCGATGGCACGGCAGGCCCACTCTGAGAGGCTGAATCGAGATCTCCTGCACTGAGGTCATTTCAACTCTGAGACGTGCCTCAGGCTAGAGTTTTTGTCCAGCATGGCCTCTTCCTGAATGGTGTGGGGGCCTCATGAGGCCAGGAAGGTTTGCCTACGATGGGATTTGTGAACTACTCCAAACCTCAAGGTTTCCTTCTGCACGAAAGTCGAGTGCTATTGGATGGTTCCAGGAGGCCCCATACGGAAAGACTCGAGAGCAGGTGTCTAAGCATGGATGCCTGGGAACGCCACCTCATATTCCCACTCTTTAGTCAGGACATGGCAGGCTCAATCTGCGGGCTCCTGGGTGAGCTACCCAGAGGGGAGAGTTGAAATGGACTCTCCTGAAGATGAGTCCTACTGTGGCTTGGTGGCCTGGGAGACCTTGGAATGTGGAGGTGGCTCAGGGACTCTGCAGGATTCTCCAACCTGAGGTGTTTGACACGGCTCCAACAAGGAAGCTTCCCATGTGGAGACGAGAGAAGTTCTGTTCAGTCCCTCAGGAAAGCCCCATATCCTTTTCTTCGAACCAAAGCCTCTGAGGAGTGACACCTGGAAAACAAAGCAAGAGTTGAGATTAGGGCCTAAGGGCCTGTCGGGCTCAACCTTCTATCTCTGTTGACATCTGTGTGCATGCCTTCATGGAGGTAGCAGCTCAGCTTGTGTCCGAAGGCCCCTGTGTGTGCAGGGAGGCTCCCGGTAATGGTATGTCCTCGGGGGCCTTGAGGTTTCTCATATTCTGGAGGTGTGTGGCCAAAGGAATGGACAGAGTTTCCCAGGAGAGAGCAGGCATGGTCCTGTGGTATGGCTCCAGAGGACCCAGCCTAGAGGCTGTGTTTGCCAGGGCTGTGGGGACAGATGTCTGAAAAAGCAAACTTGGCTCAGGTAGGGGCCAAGGTAATGGCAGGCCTGATCTCCAGTCCGAGAGGGGAGATCCTCTGGATATCAAAGGAGGGCAAGTGGGAGGCAGTCGCTCAGGCTTCTGTCTCTGGGTGTTGCGTTCACAGTGGCCGTTCCGGGTAGGGGTTGCTTCAGGGGCCGAGGAAGAGCCTTCCTCTCGGGGGATTGTCCAAGCTCCCAAGTGTTTGGGTTCATTCTGTGGGAAGGGAAGAGTACTGTTTTCTGCCACAGGGGACCCCCCAGGAGAGGGACTCTAGAGCACAGCAGTGGGTTCCCTCAACTGGAATACACACCATCTAGTTAGTCCTGCGTGCCTATGGGCATGGCAAGCCACATATGCGGGCTCTTGGTCCAATCACTGAGAGGCGTTACTTGAATAAGGTACTCACGCTGAGGGTCACAATGTGTGTTTGTGCCCAAGGCGGCCCTCACACATGGGCGTGGCCTCATGGGCCATGCCGTTTTCTCCTACACTGAAGGTTTGACTCACTGCCAGCAGCAAGGTTTCTTGCCATGGGGAAGGAGGGGTTCTGACTTGTGCATAAGGTTCCCGCCTGTGCAGGGATTGGAGATAAGGTCTAGGTTCTGATGACTGAAAACCCAGGTTGGGAATGGATGGTGGCCTAAGGCAGTGGCGGGTCCAATGTGCTGGGTGTGCAGCCAGCTGTGTCGGTGTCTGTTGGAAGGTCTGGGCTCAGGCTATTTGCGACAGAGCATCAGTGTTTAAGGTAGCCTATGCAATTGGGGTGTTGCCGAGGGCCAAGCAGTTTGATCCTCATTTGGGGTTTCTGGGCAGCACCATAGAAAAAGTTTTTCTCCTGGGAGGCAGGCGGAGTTCTTTTTGTGGCCCCAGAATTCCCAGTAGGGAGGGTTTGCGGGCCAGGAGTGTGAGGACGGAAGTCTAGGAACACAAGCTAAAGTGAGGATTGGAGCCAAGGGCAGAGCAGGCCCACTAGGCAGAGGCTGAATCAAAATGTCCTGCATCTGAAGTCAGGCTGAGGATCAGACGTTGGCTGAGGCTGGAGTATGTGTCCATGTTGGCACCTTCATGAAGCGGGGGCCTCATGAGGCCAAGGAAGTTTTCCCACGCTGAGTTTGGAGGTTGCCCCAAACCACCAGGTTTCCTTCTGTGGGACATTCGAGTCCTGTTGCATGGCTCCAGGACATACCATACGGAAGGACTGGAGAGCACGGTTCGAAGGATGGATCCCTGTACAGCATGCCTCGCATTCCCATTGGCCATTAGCCACAAGATATGTTTGATCTGCTGCCTCTGGGGCACGCTAACCAGGGGGCTGAGTTGAAATGGCCTCTCATGAGGATGCGTCATAATGTGCGTTTGGGTCCATGGAAACCTTGGAATGTGCTGGTTGTTCAGTGGCCCTGGGGAACTCTCCTACCTGAAGGGTATGATACATCCCCAGTAAGTAAGCTCCCCATGTGGAGGCGAGAGAGGTTTGGTTTGGAGCCTCAGAAAAGCCCCGTGTGCTGGTCTACGAAAACAGACCTCTGAGGACGGACACATGGAAACCAAAGCTAAGGTTCAGATTAGGGCCTGGGGGCCTGTCCATTTCAACCTTCTTTCTCTGGGGACACTGTCTGAGAGTCTAAGTGGAGATAGTTGCTCTGCTGGTGTCAGAGAGCCCCTCTTAGTCCAGGGTGGCCTACACTATTGATGGCCTCAGGGGCCTTGGAGCTTTTCCCTAACCTGTAGGGTTGTGGTCAATGGATTGGGCACAATTTCCTTGGAGAGGGCAGGCACAATCTTTCGCTGTGGCTCCAGAGGCCCTAGCCTGGCAGTTGTGTGGGTCCAGGCTGAGGGCACAGAAGTCTGAAAACACAAACTCAGCTTATGAGTGGCGCCTAGGGTATGGCAGGCCGGATGTACAGCCCGAGAGGGAGCTCCTGGGCCTCTGAAACAAGGGCGAGTGGGAGGCGTTCCTTCAGGCTTTTGTCTCTGGATGTTGTGTCCGAGATAGCCGTGGATTGGAGGGGTGGCCTCAGGGACTGTGGACGAGTATCCCTCTCTGGGGATTTGTCCCAGCTCCCAAGAGTTTGGGGTCATTTTATGGGAAGGGTGGAAAAGTGTTGTCTGGCTCAGGTGTCTCTCCAAGAAAGGGATTCCAGAGCAGAGCCCCAGGTACGGGCGGGGCGACTGGAAAACTCAAACACTGTTGAGGATTGGGTGCATAGGGGCTTGGCAAGCCCCATATGCGGGCTCTTGGCCAAGGCCCTGACAGGCCTTTCTTTGACATGGGGCTCATGCTGAGGGTCAGAGTGTGAATTTGTGCCCAAGCAGCACTCAAGTTTGGGCGTGGCATCAGGGACCAGGAAGGTTTCTCCCACCCTGAAGGTGTGACTCCATGCCAAGAGCAAGCTTTACAGCCACGGGGAAGGAGGAGTTCTGTGTTGTGCTTGCGATACCCAGCTGTGTGGAGAATTGATATAATGTCTAGGTTCAGATATCTGAAAACCAAGGTTAGGAAGAGGTGACGGCATAAGACCATGGCGTGTCCAAAGTGCTGGGTGTGCGGCCAGCTGTCTCCTTGTCTGTCTGGACGTCTGGCTTCAGGCTGTGTTAGACAGAGCATGAGTGCCCAGAGCAGCCTATCCAGTTCGGGTACCGTCGAGGCCCGAGCAGGTTGATCCTCATCTGGGTTTTCTGGAGAGAGCCCCACAGGGAAACATTTTTCTACCCTTCGGCAGACCCTGGGCTGGGTTGTGGTTCTGGAGTTCCTAGTCCGGAGGGCTTGTTTGCCAGGAGTGTGAGGAAGGAAGTCTGAAAACACAAGCTAGCGTGAGGTTTGGGACCGATGGCACGGAAGGCCCACTCTGAGAGGCTGAATCGAGATCTCCTGCACTGAGGTCATGTCAACTCTGAGACGTGCCTCAGGCTAGAGTTTTTGTCCAGCATGGCCTCTTCCTGAATGGTGTGGGGGCCTCATGAGGCCAGGAAGGTTTGCCTACGATGGGATTTGTGAACTACTCCAAACCTCAAGGTTTCCTTCTGCACGAAAGTCGAGTGCTATTGGATGGTTCCAGGAGGCCCCATACGGAAAGACTCGAGAGCAGGGGTCTAAGCATGGATGCCTGGGAACGCCACCTCATATTCCCACTCTTTAGTCAGGACAAGGCAGGCTCAATCTGCGGGCTCCTGGGTGAGCTACCCAGAGGGGAGAGTTGAAATGGACTCTCCTGAAGATGAGTCCTACTGTGGCTTGGTGGCCTGGGAGACCTTGGAATGTGGAGGTGGCTCAGGGACTCTGCAGGATTCTCCAACCTGAGGTGTTTGACACGGCTCCAACAAGGAAGCTTCCCATGTGGAGACGAGAGAAGTTCTGTTCAGTGCCTCAGGAAAGCCCCATATCCTGTTCTTCGAACCAAAGCCTCTGAGGAGTGACACCTGGAAAACAAAGCAAGAGTTGAGATTAGGGCCTAAGGGCCTGTCGGGCTCAACCTTCTATCTCTGTTGACATCTGTGTGCATGCCTTCATGGAGGTAGCAGCTCAGCTTGTGTCCGAAGGCCCCTGTGTGTGCAGGGAGGCTCCCGGTAATGGTATGTCCTCGGGGGCCTTGAGGTTTCTCATATTCTGGAGGTGTGTGGCCAAAGGAATGGACAGAGTTTCCCAGGAGAGAGCAGGCATGGTCCTGTGGTATGGCTCCAGAGGACCCAGCCTAGAGGCTGTGTTTGCCAGGGCTGTGGGGACAGATGTCTGAAAAAGCAAACTTGGCTCAGGTAGGGGCCAAGGTAATGGCAGGCCTGATCTCCAGTCCGAGAGGGGAGATCCTCTGGATATCAAAGGAGGGCAAGTGGGAGGCAGTCGCTCAGGCTTTTGTCTCTGGGTGTTGCGTTCACAGTGGCCGTTCAGGGTAGGGGTTGCTTCAGGGGCCGAGGAAGAGCCTTCCTCTCGGGGGATTGTCCAAGCTCCCAAGTGTTTGGGTTCATTCTGTGGGAAGGGAAGAGTACTGTTTTCTGCCACAGGGGACCCCCCAGGAAAGGGACTCTAGAGCACAGCAGTGGGTTCCCTCAACTGGAATACACACCATCTTGTTAGTCCTGCGTGCCTATGGGCATGGCAAGCCACATATGCGGGCTCTTGGTCCAATCACTGAGAGGCGTTACTTGAATAAGGTACTCACGCTGAGGGTCACAATGTGTGTTTGTGCCCAAGGCGGCCCTCACACATGGGCGTGGCCTCATGGGCCATGCCGTTTTCTCCTACACTGAAGGTTTGACTCACTGCCAGCTGCAAGGTTTCTTGCCATGGGGAAGGAGGGGTTCTGACTTGTGCATCAGGTTACCCCCTGTGCAGGGATTGGAGATAAGGTCTAGATTCTGATGACTGAAAACCCAGGTTGGGAATGGATGGTGGCCTAAGGCAGTGGCGGGTCCAATGTGCTGGGTGTGCAGCCAGCTGTGTCGGTGTCTGTTGGAAGGTCTGGGCTCAGGCTATTTGCGACAGAGCATCAGTGTTTAAGGTAGCCTATGCAATTGGGGTGTTGCCGAGGGCCAAGCAGTTTGATCCTCATTTGGGGTTTCTGGGCAGCACCATAGACAAAGTTTTTCTCCTGGGAGGCAGGCGGAGTGCTTCATTGTGGCCCCAGATTTCCCAGTAGGGAGGGTTTGTGGGCCAGGAGTGTGAGGACGGAAGTCTAGGAACACAAGCTAAAGTGAGGATTGGAGCCAAGGGCAGAGCAGGCCCACTAGGCAGAGGCTGAAACAAAATCTCCTGCATCTGAAGTCAGGCTGAGGATCAGACGTTGGCTGAGGCTGGAGTATGTGTCCATGATGGCACCTTCATGAAGCGGGGGCCTCATGAGGCCAAGGAAGTTTTCCCACGCTGAGTTTGGAGGTTGCCCCAAACCACCAGGTTTCCTTCTGTGGGACATTCGAGTCCTGTTGCATGGCTCCAGGACATACCATACGGAAGGACTGGAGAGCACGGTTCGAAGGATGGATCCCTGTACAGCATGCCTCGCATTCCCATTGGCCATTAGCCACAAGATATGTTTGATCTGCTGCCTTTGGGGCACGCTAACCAGGGGGCTGAGTTGAAATGGCCTCTCCTGAGGATGCGTCATAATGTGCGTTTGGGTCCATGGAAACCTTGGAATGTGCTGGTTGTTCAGTGGCCCTGCGGAACTCTCCTACCTGAAGGGTTTGATACATCCCCAGTAAGTAAGCTCCCCATGTGGAGGCGAGAGAGGTTTGGTTTGGAGCCTCAGAAAAGCCCCGTGTGCTGGTCTACGAAAACAGACCTCTGAGGACGGACACATGGAAACCAAAGCTAAGGTTCAGATTAGGGCCTGGGGGCCTGTCCATTTCAACCTTCTGTCTCTGGGGACACTGTCTGAGAGTCTAAGTGGAGATAGTTGCTCCGCTGGTGTCAGAGAGCCCCTCTTAGTCCAGGGTGGCCTACACTATTGATGGCCTCAGGGGCCTTGGAGCTTTTCCCTAACCTGTAGGGTTGTGGTCAATGGATTGGGCACAATTTCCTTGGAGAGGGCAGGCACAATCTTTCGCTGTGGCTCCAGAGGCCCTAGCCTGGCGGTTGTGTGGGTCCAGGCTGAGGGCACAGAAGTCTGAAAACACAAACTCAGCTTATGAGTGGCGCCTAGGGTATGGCAGGCCGGATGTACAGCCCGAGATGGAGCTCCTGGGCCTCGGAAACAAGGGCGAGTGGGAGGCGTTCCTTCAGGCTTTTGTCTCTGGATGTTGTGTCCGAGATAGCCGTGGATTGGAGGGGTGGCCTCAGGGACTGTGGACGAGTATCCCTCTCTGGGGAATTGTCCCAGCTCCCAAGAGTTTGGGGTCATTTTGTGGGAAGGGTGGAAAAGTGTTGTCTGGCTCACGTGTCTCTCCAAGAAAGGGATTCCAGAGCAGAGCCCCAGGTACGGGCGGGGCGACTGGAAAACTCAAGCACTGGTGAGGATTGGGTGCATAGGGGCTTGGCAAGCCCCATATGCGGGCTCTTGGCCCAGGCCCTGACAGGCCTTTCTTTGACATGGGGCTCATGCTGAGGGTCAGAGTGTGAATTTGTGCCCAAGCAGCACTCAAGTTTGGGCGTGGCATCAGGGACCAGGAAGGTTTCTCCCACCCTGAAGGTGTGACTCCATGCCAAGAGCAAGCTTTACAGCCACGGGGAATGAGGAGTTCTGTGTTGTGCTTGCGATACCCAGCTGTGTGGAGAATTGATATAATGTCTAGGTTCAGATATCTGAAAACCAAGGTTAGGAAGAGGTGACGGCATAAGACCATGGCGTGTCCAAAGTGCTGGGTGTGCGGCCAGCTGTCTCCTTGTCTGTCTGGACGTCTGGCTTCAGGCTGTGTCAGACAGAGCATGAGTGCCCAGAGCAGCCTATCCAGTTCGGGTACCGTCGAGGCCCGAGCAGGTTGATCCTCATCTGGGTTTTCTGGAGAGAGCCCCACAGGGAAACATTTTTCTACCCTTCGGCAGACCCTGGGCTGGGTTGTGGTTCTGGAGTTCCTAGTCCGGAGGGCTTGTTTGCCAGGAGTGTGAGGAAGGAAGTCTGAAAACACAAGCTAGCGTGAGGTTTGGGACCGATGGCACGGAAGGTCCACTCTGAGAGGCTGAATAGAGATCTCCTGCACTGAGGTCATGTCAACTCTGAGACGTGCCTCAGGCTAGAGTTTTTGTCCAGCATGGCCTCTTCCTGAATGGTGTGGGGGCCTCATGAGGCCAGGAAGGTTTGCCTACGATGGGATTTGTGAACTACTCCAAACCTCAAGGTTTCCTTCTGCACGAAAGTCGAGTGCTATTGGATGGTTCCAGGAGGCCCCATACGGAAAGACTCGAGAGCAGGTGTCTAAGCATGGATGCCTGGGAACGCCACCTCATATTCCCACTCTTTAGTCAGGACAAGGCAGGCTCAATCTGTGGGCTCCTGGGTGAGCTACCCAGAGGGGAGAGTTGAAATGGACTCTCCTGAAGATGAGTCCTACTGTGGCTTGGTGGCCTGGGAGACCTTGGAATGTGGAGGTGGCTCAGGGACTCTGCAGGATTCTCCAACCTGAGGTGTTTGACACGGCTCCAACAAGGAAGCTTCCCATGTGGAGACGAGAGAAGTTCTGTTCAGTGCCTCAGGAAAGCCCCATATCCTGTTCTTCGAACCAAAGCCTCTGAGGAGTGAAACCTGGAAAACAAAGCAAGAGTTGAGATTAGGGCCTAAGGGCCTGTCCGGCTCAACCTTCTATCTCTGTTGACATCTGTGTGCATGCCTTCATGGAGGTAGCAGCTCCGCTTGTGTCCGAAGGCCCCTGTGTGTGCAGGGAGGCTCCCGGTAATGGTATGTCCTCGGGGGCCTTGAGGTTTCTCATATTCTGGAGGTGTGTGGCCAAAGGAATGGACAGAGTTTCCCAGGAGAGAGCAGGCATGGTCCTGTGGTATGGCTCCAGAGGACCCAGCCTAGAGGCTGTGTTTGCCAGGGCTGTGGGGACAGATGTCTGAAAAAGCAAACTTGGCTCAGGTAGGGGCCAAGGTAATGGCAGGCCTGATCTCCAGTCCGAGAGGGGAGATCCTCTGGATATCAAAGGAGGGCAAGTGGGAGGCAGTCGCTCAGGCTTTTGTCTCTGGGTGTTGCGTTCACAGTGGCCGTTCAGGGTAGGGGTTGCTTCAGGGGCCGAGGAAGAGCCTTCCTCTCGGGGGATTGTCCAAGCTCCCAAGTGTTTGGGTTCATTCTGTGGGAAGGGAAGAGTACTGTTTTCTGCCACAGGGGACCCCCCAGGAGAGGGACTCTAGAGCACAGCAGTGGGTTCCCTCAACTGGAATACACACCATCTAGTTAGTCCTGCGTGCCTATGGGCATGGCAAGCCACATATGCGGGCTCTTGGTCCAATCACTGAGAGGCGTTACTTGAATAAGGTACTCACGCTGAGGGTCACAATGTGTGTTTGTGCCCAAGGCGGCCCTCACACATGGGCGTGGCCTCATGGGCCATGCCGTTTTCTCCTACACTGAAGGTTTGACTCACTGCCAGCAGCAAGGTTTCTTGCCATGGGGAAGGAGGGGTTCTGACTTGTGCATCAGGTTCCCCCCTGTGCAGGGATTGGAGATAAGGTCTAGGTTCTGATGACTGAAAACCCAGGTTGGGAATGGATGGTGGCCTAAGGCAGTGGCGGGTCCAATGTGCTGGGTGTGCAGCCAGCTGTGTCGGGGTCTGTTGGAAGGTCTGGGCTCAGGCTATTTGCGACAGAGCATCAGTGTTTAAGGTAGCCTATGCAATTGGGGTGTTGCCGAGGGCCAAGCAGTTTGATCCTCATTTGGGGTTTCTGGGCAGCACCATAGACAAAGTTTTTCTCCTGGGAGGCAGGCGGAGTGCTTCATTGTGGCCCCAGAATTCCCAGTAGGGAGGGTTTGTGGGCCAGGAGTGTGAGGACGGAAGTCTAGGAACACAAGCTAAAGTGAGGATTGGAGCCAAGGGCAGAGCAGGCCCACTAGGCAGAGGCTGAATCAAAATCTCCTGCATCTGAAGTCAGGCTGAGGATCAGACGTTGGCTGAGGCTGGAGTATGTGTCCATGATGGCACCTTCATGAAGCGGGGGCCTCATGAGGCCAAGGAAGTTTTCACACGCTGAGTTTGGAGATTGCCCCAAACCACCAGGTTTCCTTCTGTGGGACATTCGAGTCCTGTTGCATGGCTCCAGGACATAGCATACGGAAGGACTGGAGAGCACGGTTCGAAGGATGGATCCCTGTACAGCATGCCTCGCATTCCCATTGGCCATTAGCCACAAGATATGTTTGATCTGCTGCCTCTGGGGCACGCTAACCAGGGGGCTGAGTTGAAATGGCCTCTCCTGAGGATGCGTCATAATGTGTGTTTGGGTCCATGGAAACCTTGGAATGTGCTGGTTGTTCAGTGGCCCTGCGGAACTCTCCTACCTGAAGGGTTTGATACATCCCCAGTAAGTAAGCTCCCCATGTGGAGACGAGAGAGGTTTGGTTTGGAGCCTCAGAAAAGCCCTGTGTGCTGATCTACGAAAACAGACCTCTGAGGACGGACACATGGAAACCAAAGCTAAGGTTCAGATAAGGGCCTGGGGGCCTGTCCATTTCAACCTTCTGTCTCTGGGGACACTGTCTGAGAGTCTAAGTGGAGATAGTTGCTCCGCTGGTGTCAGAGAGCCCCTCTTAGTCCAGGGTGGCCTACACTATTGATGGCCTCAGGGGCCCTGGAGCTTTTCCCTAACCTGTAGGGTTGTGGTCAATGGATTGGGCACAATTTCCTTGGAGAGGGCAGGCACAATCTTTCGCTGTGGCTCCAGAGGCCCTAGCCTGACGGTGGTGTGGGTCCAGGCTGAGGGCACAGAAGTCTGAAAACACAAACTCAGCTTATGAGTGGCGCCTAGGGTATGGCAGGCCGGATGTACAGCCCGAGAGGGAGCTCCTGGGCCTCTGAAACAAGGGCGAGTGGGAGGCGTTCCTTCAGGCTTTTGTCTCTGGATGTTGTGTCCGAGATAGCCGTGGATTGGAGGGGTGGCCTCAGGGACTGTGGACGAGTATCCCTCTCTGGGGATTTGTCCCAGCTCCCAAGAGTTTGGGGTCATTATGTGGGAAGGGTGGAAAAGTGTTGTCTGGCTCACGTGTCACTCCAAGAAAGGGATTCCAGAGCAGAGCCCCAGGTACGGGCGGGGCGACTGGAAATCTCAAACACTGGTGAGGATTGGGTGCATAGGGGCTTGGCAAGCCCCATATGTGGGCTCTTGGCCCAGGCCCTGACAGGCCTTTCTTTGACATGGGGCTCATGCTGAGGGTCAGAGTGTGAATTTGTGCCCAAGCAGCACTCAAGTTTGGGCGTGGCATCAGGGACCAGGCAGGTTTCTCCCACCCTGAAGGTGTGACTCCATGCCAAGAGCAAGCTTTACAGCCACGGGGAAGGAGGAGTTCTGTGTTGTGCTTGCGATACCCAGCTGTGTGGAGAATTGATATAATGTCTAGGTTCAGATATCTGAAAACCAATGTTAGGAAGAGGTGACGGCATAAGTCCATGGCGTGTCCGAAGTGCTGGGTGTGCGGCCAGCTGTCTCCTTGTCTGTCTGGACGTCTGGCTTCAGGCTGTGTCAGACAGAGCATGAGTGCCCAGAGCAGCCTATCCAGTTCGGGTACCGTCGAGGCCCGAGCAGGTTGATCCTCATCTGGGTTTTCTGGAGAGAGCCCCACAGGGAAACGTTTTTCTTCCCTTGGGCAGACCCTGGGCTGGGTTGTGGTTCTGGAGTTCCTAGTCCGGAGGGCTTGTTTGCCAGGAGTGTGAGGAAGGAAGTCTGAAAACACAAGCTAGCATGAGGTTTGTGACCGATGGCACGGCAGGCCCACTCTGAGAGGCTGAATCCAGATCTCCTGCACTGAGGTCATTACAACTCTGAGACGTGCCTCAGGCTAGAGTTTTTGTCCTGCATGGCCTCTTCCTGAATGGTGTGGGGGCCTCATGAGGCCAGGAAGGTTTGCCTACGATGGGATTTGTGAACTACTCCAAACCTCAAGGTTTCCTTCTGCACGAAAGTCGAGTGCTATTGGATGGTTCCAGGAGGCCCCATACGGAAAGACTCGAGAGCAGGGGTCTAAGCATGGATGCCTGGGAACGCCACCTCATATTCCCACTCTTTAGTCAGGACAAGGCAGGCTCAATCTGCAAGCTCCTGGGTGAGCTATCCAGAGGAGAGAGTTGAAATGGACTCTCCTGAAGATGAGTCCTACAGTGCCTTGGTGGCCTGGGAGACCTTGGAATGTGGAGGTGGCTCAGGGACTCTGCAGGATTCTCCAACCTGAGGTGTTTGACACGGCTCCAACAAGGAAGCTTCCCATGTGGAGACGAGAGAAGTTCTGTTCAGTGCCTCAGGAAAGCCCCATATCCTGTTCTTCGAACCAAAGCCTCTGAGGAGTGACACATGGAAAACAAAGCAAGAGTTGAGATTAGGGCCTAAGGGCCTGTCCGGCTCAACCTTCTATCTCTGTTGACATCTGTGTGCATGCCTTCATGGAGGTAGCAGCTCCGCTTGTGTCCGAAGGCCCCTGTGTGTGCAGGGAGGCTCCCGGTAATGGTATGTCCTCGGGGGCCTTGAGGTTTCTCATATTCTGGAGGTGTGTGGCCAAAGGAATGGACAGAGTTTCCCAGGAGAGAGCAGGCATGGTCCTGTGGTATGGCTCCAGAGGACCCAGCCTAGAGGCTGTGTTTGCCAGGGCTGTGGGGACAGATGTCTGAAAAAGCAAACTTGGCTCAGGTAGGGGCCAAGGTAATGGCAGGCCTGATCTCCAGTCCGAGAGGGGAGATCCTCTGGATATCAAAGGAGGGCAAGTGGGAGGCAGTCGCTCAGGCTTTTGTCTCTGGGTGTTGCGTTCACAGTGGCCGTTCAGGGTAGGGGTTGCTTCAGGGGCCGAGGAAGAGCCTTCCTCTCGGGGGATTGTCCAAGCTCCCAAGTGTTTGGGTTCATTCTGTGGGAAGGGAAGAGTACTGTTTTCTGCCACAGGGGACCCCCCAGGAGAGGGACTCTAGAGCACAGCAGTGGGTTCCCTCAACTGGAATACACACCATCTAGTTAGTCCTGCGTGCCTATGGCCATGGCAAGCCACATATGCGGGCTCTTGGTCCAATCACTGAGAGGCGTTACTTGAATAAGGTACTCACGCTGAGGGTCACAATGTGTGTTTGTGCCCAAGGCGGCCCTCACACATGGGCGTGGCCTCATGGGCCATGCCGTTTTCTCCTACACTGAAGGTTTGACTCACTGCCAGCAGCAAGGTTTCTTGCCATGGGGAAGGAGGGGTTCTGACTTGTGCATCAGGTTCCCCCCTGTGCAGGGATTGGAGATAAGGTCTAGGTTCTGATGACTGAAAACCCAGGTTGGGAATGGATGGTGGCCTAAGGCAGTGGCGGGTCCAATGTGCTGGGTGTGCAGCCAGCTGTGTCGGTGTCTTTTGGAAGGTCTGGGCTCAGGCTATTTGCGACAGAGCATCAGTGTTTAAGGTAGCCTATGCAATTGGGGTGTTGCCGAGGGCCAAGCAGTTTGATCCTCATTTGGGGTTTCTGGGCAGCACCATAGACAAAGTTTTTCTCCTGGGAGGCAGGCGGAGTGCTTCATTGTGGCCCCAGAATTCCCAGAAGGGAGGGTTTGTGGGCCAGGAGTGTGAGGACGGAAGTCTAGGAACACAAGCTAAAGTGAGGATTGGAGCCAAGGGCAGAGCAGGCCCAGTAGGCAGAGGCTGAATCAAAATCTCCTGCATCTGAAGTCAGGCTGAGGATCAGACGTTGGCTGAGGCTGGAGTATGTGTCCATGATGGCACCTTCATGAAGCGGGGGCCTCATGAGGCCAAGGAAGTTTTCCCACGCTGAGTTTGGAGGTTGCCCCAAAGCACCAGGTTTCCTTCTGTGGGACATTCGAGTCCTGTTGCATGGCTCCAGGACATACCATACGGAAGGACTGGAGAGCACGGTTCAAAGGATGGATCCCTTTACAGCATGCCTCGCATTCCCATTGGCCATTAGCCACAAGATATGTTTGATCTGCTGCCTGTGGGGCACGCTAACCAGGGGGCTGAGTTGAAATGGCCTCTCCTGAGGATGCGTCATAATGTGCGTTTGGGTCCATGGAAACCTTGGAATGTGCTGGTTGTTCAGTGGCCCTGCGGAACTCTCCTACCTGAAGGGTTTGATACATCCCCAGTAAGTAAGCTCCCCATGTGGAGGCGAGAGAGGTTTGGTTTGGTGCCTCAGAAAAGCCCCGTGTGCTGGTCTACGAAAACAGACCTCTGAGGACGGACACATGGAAACCAAAGCTAAGGTTCTGATTAGGGCCTGGGGGCCTGTCCATTTCAACCTTCTGTCTCTGGGGACACTGTCTGAGAGTATAAGTGAAGATAGTTGCTCCGCTGGTGTCAGAGAGCCCCTCTTAGTCCAGGGTGGCCTACACTATTGATGGCCTCAGGGGCCTTGGAGCTTTTCCCTAACCTGTAGGGTTGTGGTCAATGGATTGGGCACAATTTCCTTGGAGAGGGCAGGCACAATCTTTCGCTGTGGCTCCAGAGGGCCTAGCCTGGCGGTTGTGTGGGTCCAGGCTGAGGGCACAGAAGTCTGAAAACACAAACTCAGCTTATGAGTGGCGCCTAGGGTATGGCAGGCCGGATGTACAGCCCGAGAGGGAGCTCCTGGGCCTCTGAAACAAGGGCGAGTGGGAGGCGTTCCTTCAGGCTTTTGTCTCTGGATGTTGTGTCCGAGATAGCCGTGGATTGGAGGGGTGGCCTCAGGGACTGTGGACGAGTATCCCTCTCTGGGGATTTGTCCCAGCTCCCAAGAGTTTGGGGTCATTTTGTGGGAAGGGTGGAAAAGTGTTGTCTGGCTCACGTGTCTCTCCAAGAAAGGGATTCCAGAGCAGAGCCCCAGGTACGGGCGGGGCGACTGGAAATCTCAAACACTGGTGAGGATTGGGTGCATAGGGGCTTGGCAAGCCCCATATGCGGGCTCTTGGCCCAGGCCCTGACAGGCCTTTCTTTGACATGGGGCTCATGCTGAGGGTCAGAGTGTGAATTTGTGCCCAAGCAGCACTCAAGTTTGGGCGTGGCATCAGGGACCAGGAAGGTTTCTCCCACCCTGAAGGTGTGACTCCATGCCAAGAGCAAGCTTTACAGCCACGGGGAAGGAGGAGTTCTGTGTTGTGCTTGCGATACCCAGCTGTGTGGAGAATTGATATAATGACTAGGTTCAGATATCTGAAAACCAAGGTTAGGAAGAGGTGACGGCATAAGACCATGGCGTGTCCGAAGTGCTGGGTGTGCGGCCAGCTGTCTCCTTGTCTGTCTGGACGTCTGGCTTCAGGCTGTGTCAGACAGAGCTTGAGTGCCCAGAGCAGCCTATCCAGTTCGGGTACCGTCGAGGCCCGAGAAGGTTGATCCTCATCTGGGTTTTCTGGAGAGAGCCTCACAGGGAAACGTTTTTCTTCCCTTGGGCAGACCCTGGGCTGGGTTGTGGTTCTGGAGTTCCTAGTCCGGAGGGCTTGTTTGCCAGGAGTGTGAGGAAGGAAGTCTTGAAACACAAGCTAGCGTGAGGTTTGGGACCGATGGCACGGCAGGCCCACTCTGAGAGGCTGAATCCAGATCTCCTGCACTGAGGTCATTTCAACTCTGAGACGTGCCTCAGGCTAGAGTTATTGTCCAGCATGGCCTCTTCCTGAATGGTGTGGGGGCCTCATGAGGCCAGGAAGGTTTGCCTACGATGGGATTTGTGAACTACTCCAAACCTCAAGGTTTCCTTCTGCACGAAATTCGAGTGCTATTGCATGGTTCCAGGAGGCCCCATACGGAAAGACTCGAGAGCAGGTGTCTAAGCATGGATGCCTGGGAACGCCACCTCATATTCCCACTCTTTAGTCAGGACAAGGCAGGCTCAATCTGCAGGCTCCTGGGTGAGCTACCCAGAGGGTAGAGTTGAAATGGACTCTCCTGAAGATGAGTCCTACTGTGGCTTGGTGGCCTGGGAGACCTTGGAATGTGGAGGTGGCTCAGGGACTCTGCCGGATTCTCCAACCTGAGGTGTTTGACACGGCTCCAACAAGGAAGCTTCCCATGTGGAGACGAGAGAAGTTCTGTTCAGTGCCTCAGGAAAGCCCCATATCCTGTTCTTCGAACCAAAGCCTCTGAGGAGTGACACCTGGAAAACAAAGCAAGAGTTGAGATTAGGGCCTAAGGGCCTGTCCGGCTCAACCTTCTATCTCTGTTGACATCTGTGTGCATGCCTTCATGGAGGTAGCAGCTCAGCTTGTGTCCGAAGGCCCCTGTGTGTGCAGGGAGGCTCCCGGTAATGGTATGTCCTCGGGGGCCTTGAGGTTTCTCATATTCTGGAGGTGTGTGGCCAAAGGAATGGACTGAGTTTCCCAGGAGAGAGCAGGCATGGTCCTGTGGTATGGCTCCAGAGGACCCAGCCTAGAGGCTGTGTTTGCCAGGGCTGTGGGGACAGATGTCTGAAAAAGCAAACTTGGCTCAGGTAGGGGCCAAGGTAATGGCAGGCCTGATCTCCAGTCCGAGAGGGGAGATCCTCTGGATATCAAAGGAGGGCAAGTGGGATGCAGGCGCTCAGGCTTTTGTCTCTGGGTGTTGCGTTCACAGTGGCCGTTCAGGGTAGGGGTTGCTTCAGGGGCCGAGGAAGAGCCTTCCTCTCGGGGGATTGCCCAAGCTCCCAAGTGTTTGGGTTCATTCTGTGGGAAGGGAAGAGTACTGTTTTCTGCCACAGGGGACCCCCCAGGAGAGGGACTCTAGAGCACAGCAGTGGGTTCCCTCAACTGGAATACACACCATCTAGTTAGTCCTGCGTGCCTATGGGCATGGCAAGCCACATATGCGGGCTCTTGGTCCAATCACTGAGAGGCGTTACTTGAATAAGGTACTCACGCTGAGGGTCACAATGTGTGTTTGTGCCCAAGGCGGCCCTCACACATGGGCGTGGCCTCATGGGCCATGCCGTTTTCTCCTACACTGAAGGTTTGACTCACTGCCAGCAGCAAGGTTTCTTGCCATGGGGAAGGAGGGGTTCTGACTTGTGCATCAGGTTCCCCCCTGTGCAGGGATTGGAGATAAGGTCTAGGTTCTGATGACTGAAAACCCAGGTTGGGAATGGATGGTGGCCTAAGGCAGTGGCGGGTCCAATGTGCTGGGTGTGCAGCCAGCTGTGTCGGTGTCTGTTGGAAGGTCTGGGCTCAGGCTATTTGCGACAGAGCATCAGTGTTTAAGGTAGCCTATGCAATTGGGGTGTTGCCGAGGGCCAAGCAGTTTGATCGTCATTTGGGGTTTCTGGGCAGTACCATAGACAAAGTTTTTCTCCTGGGAGGCAGGCGGAGTGCTTCATTGTGGCCCCAGGATTCCCAGTAGGGAGGGTTTGTGGGCCAGGAGTGTGAGGACGGAAGTCTAGGAACACAAGCTAAAGTGAGGATTGGAGCCAAGGGCAGAGCAGGCCCACTAGGCAGAGGCTGAATCAAAATCTCCTGCATCTGAAGTCAGGCTGAGGATCAGACGTTGGCTGAGGCTGGAGTATGTGTCCATGATGGCACCTTCATGAAGCGGGGGCCTCATGAGGCCAAGGAAGTTTTCCCACGCTGAGTTTGGAGGTTGCCCCAAACCACCAGGTTTCCTTCTGTGGGACATTCGAGTCCTGTTGCATGGCTCCAGGACATACCATACGGAAGGACTGGAGAGCACGGTTCGAAGGATGGATCCCTGTACAGCATGCCTCGCATTCCCATTGGCCATTAGCCACAAGATATGTTTGATCTGCTGCCTCTGGGGCACGTTAACCAGGGGGCTGAGTTGAAATGGCCTCTCCTGAGGATGCGTCATAATGTGCGTTTGGGTCCATGGAAACCTTGGAATGTGCTGGTTGTTCAGTGGCCCTGCGGAACTCTCCTACCTGAAGGGTTTGATACATCCCCAGTAAGTAAGATCCCCATGTGGAGACGAGAGAGGTTTGGTTTGGTGCCTCAGAAAAGCCCCGTGTGCTGGTCTACGAAAACAGACCTCTGAGGACGGACACATGGAAACCAAAGCTAAGGTTCAGATTAGGGCCTGGGGGCCTGTCCATTTCAACCTTCTGTCTCTGGGGAGATAGTTGCTCCGCTGGTGTCAGAGAGCCCCTCTTAGTCCAGGGTGGCCTACACTATTGATGGCCTCAGGGGCCTTGGAGCTTTTCCCTAACCTGTAGGGTTGTGGTCAATGGATTGGGCACAATTTCCTTGGAGAGGGCAGGCACAATCTTTCGCTGTGGCTCCAGAGGCCCTAGCCTGACGGTTGTGTGGGTCCAGGCTGAGGGCACAGAAGTCTGAAAACACAAACTCAGCTTATGAGTGGCGCCTAGGGTATGGCAGGCCGGATGTACAGCCCGAGAGGGAGCTCCTGGGCCTCGGAAACAAGGGCGAGTGGGAGGCGTTCCTTCAGGCTTTTGTCTCTGGATGTTGTGTCCGAGATAGCCGTGGATTGGAGGGGTGGCCTCAGGGACTGTGGACGATTATCCCTATCTGTGGATTTGTCCCAGCTCCCAAGAGTTTGGGGTCATTTTGTGGGAAGGGTGGAAAAGTGTTGTCTGGCTCACGTGTCACTCCAAGAAAGGGATTCCAGAGCAGAGCCCCAGGTAGGAGCGGGGCGACTGGAAATCTCAAACACTGGTGAGGATTGGGTGCATAGGGGCTTGGCAAGCCCCATATGCGGGCTCTTGGCCCAGGCCCTGACAGGCCTTTCTTTGACATGGGGCTCATGCTGAGGGTCAGAGTGTGAATTTGTGCCCAAGCAGCACTCAAGTTTGGGCGTGGCATCAGGGACCAGGAAGGTTTCTCCCACCCTGAAGGTGTGACTCCATGCCAAGAGCAAGCTTTACAGCCACGGGGAAGGAGGAGTTCTGTGTTGTGCTTGCGATACCCAGCTGTGTGGAGAATTGATATAATGTCTAGGTTCAGATATCTGAAAACCAATGTTAGGAAGAGGTGACGGCATAAGACCATGGCGTGTCCGAAGTGCTGGGTGTGCGGCCAGCTGTCTCCTTGTCTGTCTGGACGTCTGGCTTCAGGCTGTGTCAGACAGAGCATGAGTGCCCAGAGCAGCCTATCCAGTTCGGGTACCGTCGAGGCCCGAGCAGGTTGATCCTCATCTGGGTTTTCTGGAGAGAGCCCCACAGGGAAACGTTTTTCTTCCCTTGGGCAGACCCTGGGCTGGGTTGTGGTTCTGGAGTTCCTAGTCCGGAGGGCTTGTTTGCCAGGAGTGTGAGGAAGGAAGTCTGAAAACACAAGCTAGCATGAGGTTTGTGACCGATGGCACGGCAGGCCCACTCTGAGAGGCTGAATCGAGATCTCCTGCACTGAGGTCATTTCAACTCTGAGACGTGCCTCAGGCTAGAGTTTTTGTCCAGCATGGCCTCTTCCTGAATGGTGTGGGGGCCTCATGAGGCCAGGAAGGTTTGCCTACGATGGGATTTGTGAACTACTCCAAACCTCAAGGTTTCCTTCTGCACGAAAGTCGAGTGCTATTGGATGGTTCCAGGAGGCCCCATACGGAAAGACTCGAGAGCAGGTGTCTAAGCATGGATGCCTGGGAACGCCACCTCATATTCCCACTCTTTAGTCAGGACAAGGCAGGCTCAATCTGCGGGCTCCTGGGTGAGCTACCCAGAGGGGAGAGTTGAAATGGACTCTCCTGAAGATGAGTCCTACTGTGGCTTGGTGGCCTGGGAGACCTTGGAATGTGGAGGTGGCTCAGGGACTCTGCAGGATTCTCCAACCTGAGGTGTTTGACACGGCTCCAACAAGGAAGCTTCCCATGTGGAGACGAGAGAAGTTCTGTTCAGTGCCTCAGGAAAGCCCCATATCCTGTTCTTCGAACCAAAGCCTCTGAGGAGTGACACCTGGAAAACAAAGCAAGAGTTGAGATTAGGGCCTAAGGGCCTGTCCGGCTCAACCTTCTATCTCTGTTGACATCTGTGTGCATGCCTTCATGGAGGGAGCAGCTCAGCTTGTGTCCGAAGGCCCCTGTGTGTGCAGGGAGGCTCCCGGTAATGGTATGTCCTCGGGGGCCTTGAGGTTTCTCATATTCTGGAGGTGTGTGGCCAAAGGAATGGACAGAGTTTCCCAGGAGAGAGCAGGCATGGTCCTGTGGTATGGCTCCAGAGGACCCAGCCTAGAGGCTGTGTTTGCCAGGGCTGTGGGGACAGATGTCTGAAAAAGCAAACTTGGCTCAGGTAGGGGCCAAGGTAATGGCAGGCCTGATCTCCAGTCCGAGAGGGGAGATCCTCTGGATATCAAAGGAGGGCAAGTGGGAGGCAGTCGCTCAGGCTTTTGTCTCTGGGTGTTGCGTTCACAGTGGCCGTTCAGGGTAGGGGTTGCTTCAGGGGCCGAGGAAGAGCCTTCCTCTCGGGGGATTGTCCAAGCTCCCAAGTGTTTGGGTTCATTCTGTGGGAAGGGAAGAGTACTGTTTTCTGCCACAGGGCCCCCCCAGGAGAGGGACTCTAGAGCACAGCAGTGGGTTCCCTCAACTGGAATACACACCATCTAGTTAGTCCTGCGTGCCTATGGGCATGGCAAGCCACATATGCGGGCTCTTGGTCCAATCACTGAGAGGCGTTACTTGAATAAGGTACTCACGCTGAGGGTCACAATGTGTGTTTGTGCCCAAGGCGGCCCTCACACATGGGCGTGGCCTCATGGGCCATGCCGTTTTCTCCTACACTGAAGATTTGACTCACTGCCAGCAGCAAGGTTTCTTGCCGTGGGGAAGGAGGGGTTCTGACTTGTGCATCAGGTTCCCCCCTGTGCAGGGATTGGAGATAAGGTCTAGGTTCTGATGACTGAAAACCCAGGTTGGGAATGGATGGTGGCCTAAGGCAGTGGCGGGTCCAATGTGCTGGGTGTGCAGCCAGCTGTGTCGGTGTCTGTTGGAAGGTCTGGGCTCAGGCTATTTGCGACAGAGCATCAGTGTTTAAGGTAGCCTATGCAATTGGGGTGTTGCCGAGGGCCAAGCAGTTTGATCCTCATTTGGGGTTTCTGGGCAGCACCATAGACAAAGTTTTTCTCCTGGGAGGCAGGCGGAGTGCTTCATTGTGGCCCCAGAATTCCCAGAAGGGAGGGTTTGTGGGCCAGGAGTGTGAGGACGGAAGTCTAGGAACACAAGCTAAAGTGAGGATTGGAGCCAAGGGCAGAGCAGGCCCAGTAGGCAGAGGCTGAATCAAAATCTCCTGCATCTGAAGTCAGGCTGAGGATCAGACGTTGGCTGAGGCTGGAGTATGTGTCCATGATGGCACCTTCATGAAGCGGGGGCCTCATGACTCCAAGGAAGTTTTCCCACGCTGAGTTTGGAGGTTGCCCCAAACCACCAGGTTTCCTTCTGTGGGACATTCGAGTCCTGTTGCATGGCTCCAGGACATACCATACGGAAGGACTGGAGAGCACGGTTCGAAGGATGGATCCCTGTACAGCATGCCTCGCATTCCCATTGGCCATTAGCCACAAGATATGTTTGATCTGCTGCCTCTGGGGCACGCTAACCAGGGGGCTGAGTTGAAATGGCCTCTCCTGAGGATGCGTCATAATGTGCGTTTGGGTCCATGGAAACCTTGGAATGTGCTGGTTGTTCAGTGGCCCTGCGGAACTCTCCTACCTGAAGGGTTTGATACATCCCCAGTAAGTAAGCTCCCCATGTGGAGACGAGAGAGGTTTGGTTTGGTGCCTCAGAAAAGCCCCGTGTGCTGGTCTACGAAAACAGACCTCTGAGGACGGACACATGGAAACCAAAGCTAAGGTTCAGATTAGGGCCTGGGGGCCTGTCCATTTCAACCTTCTGTCTCTGGGGACACTGTCTGAGAGTCTAAGTGGAGATAGTTGCTCCGCTGGTGTCAGAGAGCCCCTCTTAGTCCAGGGTGGCCTACACTATTGATGGCCTCAGGGGCCTTGGAGCTTTTCCCTAACCTGTAGGGTTGTGGTCAATGGATTGGGCACAATTTCCTTGGAGAGGGCAGGCACAATCTTTCGCTGTGGCTCCAGAGGCCCTAGCCTGGCGGTTGTGTGGGTCCAGGCTGAGGGCACAGAAGTCTGAAAACACAAACTCAGCTTATGAGTGGCGCCTAGGGTATGGCAGGCCGGATGTACAGCCCGAGAGGGAGCTCCTGGGCCTCTGAAACAAGGGCGAGTGGGAGGCGTTCCTTCAGGCTTTTGTCTCTGGATGTTGTGTCCGAGATAGCCGTGGATTGGAGGGGTGGCCTCAGGGACTGTGGACGAGTATCCCTCTCTGGGGATTTGTCCCAGCTCCCAAGAGTTTGGGGTCATTTTGTGGGAAGGGTGGAAAAGTGTTGTCTGGCTCACGTGTCTCTCCAAGAAAGGGATTCCAGAGCAGAGCCCCAGGTACGGGCGGGGCGACTGGAAAACTCAAACACTGGTGAGGATTGGGTGCATAGGGGCTTGGCAAGCCCCATATGCGGGCTCTTGGCCCAGGCCCTGACAGGCCTTTCTTTGACATGGGGCTCATGCTGAGGGTCAGAGTGTGAATTTGTGCCCAAGCAGCACTCAAGTTTGGGCGTGGCATCAGGGACCAGGAAGGTTTCTCCCACCCTGAAGGTGTGACTCCATGCCAAGAGCAAGCTTTACAGCCACGGGGAAGGAGGAGTTCTGTGTTGTGCTTGCGATACCCAGCTGTGTGGAGAATTGATATAATGTCTAGGTTCAGATATCTGAAAACCAAGGTTAGGAAGAGGTGACGGCATAAGACCATGGCGTGTCCGAAGTGCTGGGTGTGCGGCCAGCTGTCTCCTTGTCTGTCTGGACGTCTGGCTTCAGGCTGTGTCAGACAGAGCATGAGTGCCCAGAGCAGCCTATCCAGTTCGTGTACCGTCGAGGCCCGAGCAGGTTGATCCTCATCTGGGTTTTCTGGAGAGAGCCCCACAGGGAAACGTTTTTCTTCCCTTGGGCTGACCCTGGGCAGGGTTGTGGTTCTGGAGTTCCTAGTCCGGAGGGCTTGTTTGCCAGGAGTGTGAGGAAGGAAGTCTGAAAACAGAAGCTAGCGTGAGGTTTGGGACCGATGGCACGGCAGGCCCACTCTGAGAGGCTGAATCGAGATCTCCTGCACTGAGGTCATTTCAACTCTGAGACGTGCCTCAGGCTAGAGTTTTTGTCCAGCATGGCCTCTTCCTGAATGGTGTGGGGGCCTTATGAGGCCAGGAAGGTTTGCCTACGATGGGATTTGTGAACTACTCCAAACCTCAAGGTTTCCTTCTGCACGAAAGTCGAGTGCTATTGGATGGTTCCAGGAGGCCCCATACGGAAAGACTCGAGAGCAGGTGTCTAAGCATGGATGCCTGGGAACGCCACCTCATATTCCCACTCTTTAGTCAGGACAAGGCAGGCTCAATCTGCGGGCTCCTGGGTGAGCTACCCAGAGGGGAGAGTTGAAATGGACTCTCCTGAAGATGAGTCCTACTGTGGCTTGGTGGCCTGGGAGACCTTGGAATGTGGAGGTGGCTCAGGGACTCTGCAGGATTCTCCAACCTGAGGTGTTTGACACGGCTCCAACAAGGAAGCTTCCCATGTGGAGACGAGAGAAGTTCTGTTCAGTGCCTCAGGAAAGCCCCATATCCTGTTCTTCGAACCAAAGCCTCTGAGGAGTGACACCTGGAAAACAAAGCAAGAGTTGAGATTAGGGCCTAAGGGCCTGTCCGGCTCAACCTTCTATCTCTGTTGACATCTGTGTGCATGCCTTCATGGAGGGAGCAGCTCAGCTTGTGTCCGAAGGCCCCTGTGTGTGCAGGGAGGCTCCCGGTAATGGTATGTCCTCGGGGGCCTTGAGGTTTCTCATATTCTGGAGGTGTGTGGCCAAAGGAATGGACAGAGTTTCCCAGGAGAGAGCAGGCATGGTCCTGTGGTATGGCTCCAGAGGACCCAGCTTAGAGGCTGTGTTTGCCAGGGCTGTGGGGACAGATGTCTGAAAAAGCAAACTTGGCTCAGGTAGGGGCCAAGGTAATGGCAGGCCTGATCTCCAGTCCGAGAGGGGAGATCCTCTGGATATCAAAGGAGGGCAAGTGGGAGGCAGTCGCTCAGGCTTTTGTCTCTGGGTGTTGCGTTCACAGTGGCCGTTCAGGGTAGGGGTTGCTTCAGGGGCCGAGGAAGAGCCTTCCTCTCGGGGGATTGTCCAAGCTCCCAAGTGTTTGGGTTCAATCTGTGGGAAGGGAAGAGTACTGTTTTCTGCCACAGGGGACCCCCCAGGAGAGGGACTCTAGAGCACAGCAGTGGGTTCCCTCAACTGGAATACACACCATCTAGTTAGTCCTGGGTGGCTATGGGCATGGCATGCCCCATATGTGGGCTCTTGGTCCAGGCCCTGACAGGCCTTTCTTTGACGTGGGGCTCATGCTGAGGGTCACAATGTGAATTTGTGCCCAAGCAGCACTCAAGTTTGGGCGTGACATCAGGGGCCATGAAGATTTCTCTCACCCTGAAGGTGTGACACCATGCCAAGAGCAAGCTTTACAGCCACGGGGAAGGAGGAGTTCTGTGTTGTGCTTGCGATACCCAGCTGTGTGGAGAATTGATATAATGTCTAGGTTCAGATATCTGAAAACCAAGGTTAGGAAGAGGTGACGGCATAAGACCATGGCGTGTCCGAAGTGCTGGGTGTGCGGCCAGCTGTCACCTTGACTGTCTGGACGTCTGGTTTCAGGCTGTGTCAGACAGAGCATGAGTGCCCAGAGCAGCCTATCCAGTTCGGGTACCATCGAGGCCCGAGCAGGTTGATCCTCATCTGGGTTTTCTGGAGAGGGCCCCACAGGGAAACGTTTTTCTTCCCTTGGGCAGACCCTGGGCTGGGTTGTGGTTCTGGAGTTCCTAGTCCGGAGGGCTTGTTTGCCAGGAGTGTGAGGAAGGAAGTCTGAAAACACAAGCTAGCGTGAGGTTTGGGACCGATGGCACGGCAGGCCCACTCTGAGAGGCTGAATCGAGATCTCCTGCACTGAGGTCATTTCAACTCTGAGACGTGCCTCAGGCTAGAGTTTTTGTCCAGCATGGCCTCTTCCTGAAGGGTGTGGGGGCTTCATGAGGCCAGGAAGGTTTGCCTACGATGGGATTTGTGAACTACTCCAAACCTCAAGGTTTCCTTCTGCACGAAAGTCGAGTGCTATTGGATGGTTCCAGGAGGCCCCATACGGAAAGACTCGAGAGCAGGTGTCTAAGCATGGATGCCTGGGAACGCCACCTCATATTCCCACTCTTTAGTCAGGACAAGGCAGGCTCAATCTGCGGGCTCCTGGGTGAGCTACCCAGAGGGGAGAGTTGAAATGGACTCTCCTAAAGATGAGTCCTACTGTGGCTTGGTGGCCTGGGAGACCTTGGAATGTGGAGGTGGCTCAGGGACTCTGCAGGATTCTCCAACCTGAGGTGTTTGACACGGCTCCAACAAGGAAGCTTCCCATGTGGAGACGAGAGAAGTTCTGTTCAGTGCCTCAGGAAAGCCCCATATCCTGTTCTTCGAACCAAAGCCTCTGAGGAGTGACACCTGGAAAACAAAGCAAGAGTTGAGATTAGGGCCTAAGGGCCTGTCCGGCTCAACCTTCTATCTCTGTTGACATCTGTGTGCATGCCTTCATGGAGGTAGCAGCTCAGCTTGTGTTCGAAGGCCCCTGTGTGTGCAGGGAGGCTCCCGGTAATGGTATGTCCTCGGGGGCCTTGAGGTTTCTCATATTCTGGAGGTGTGTGGCCAAAGGAATGGACAGAGTTTCCCAGGAGAGAGCAGGCATGGTCCTGTGGTATGGCTCCAGAGGACCCAGCCTAGAGGCTGTGTTTGCCAGGGCTGTGGGGACAGATGTCTGAAAAAGCAAACTTGGCTCAGGTAGGGGCCAAGGTAATGGCAGGCCTGATCTCCAGTCCGAGAGGGGAGATCCTCTGGATATCAAAGGAGGGCAAGTGGGAGGCAGTCGCTCAGGCTTTTGTCTCTGGGTGTTGCGTTCACAGTGGCCGTTCAGGGTAGGGGTTGCTTCAGGGGCCGAGGAAGAGCCTTCCTCTCGGGGGATTGTCCAAGCTCCCAAGTGTTTGGTTTCATTCTGTGGGAAGGGAAGAGTACTGTTTTCTGCCACAGGGGACCCCCCAGGAGAGGGACTCTAGAGCACAGCAGTGGGTTCCCTCAACTGGAATACACACCATCTTGTTAGTCCTGCGTGCCTATGGGCATGGCAAGCCACATATGCGGGCTCTTGGTCCAATCACTGAGAGGCGTTACTTGAATAAGGTACTCACGCTGAGGGTCACAATGTGTGTTTGTGCCCAAGGCGGCCCTCACACATGGGCGTGGCCTCATGGGCCATGCCGTTTTCTCCTACACTGAAGGTTTGACTCACTGCCAGCAGCAAGGTTTCTTGCCATGGGGAAGGAGGGGTTCTGACTTGTGCATCAGGTTCCCCCCTGTGCAGGGATTGGAGATAAGGTCTAGGTTCTGATGACTGAAAACCCAGGTTGGGAATGGATGGTGGCCTAAGGCAGTGGCGGGTCCAATGTGCTGGGTGTGCAGCCAGCTGTGTCGGGGTCTGTTGGAAGGTCTGGGCTCAGGCTATTTGCGACAGAGCATCAGTGTTTAAGGTAGCCTATGCAATTGGGGTGTTGCCGAGGGCCAAGCAGTTTGATCCTCATTTGGGGTTTCTGGGCAGCACCATAGACAAAGTTTTTCTCCTGGGAGGCAGGCGGAGTGCTTCATTGTGGCCCCAGAATTCCCAGTAGGGAGGGTTTGTGGGCCAGGAGTGTGAGGACAGAAGTCTAGGAACACAAGCTAAAGTGAGGATTGGAGCCAAGGGCAGAGCAGGCCCACTAGGCAGAGGCTGAATCAAAATCTCCTGCATCTGAAGTCAGGCTGAGGATCAGACGTTGGCTGAGGCTGGAGTATGTGTCCATGATGGCACCTTCATGAAGCGGGGGCCTCATGACTCCAAGGAAGTTTTCCCACGCTGAGTTTGGAGGTTGCCCCAAACCACCAGGTTTCCTTCTGTGGGACATTCGAGTCCTGTTGCATGGCTCCAGGACATACCATACGGAAGGACTGGAGAGCACGGTTCGAAGGATGGATCCCTGTACAGCATGCCTCGCATTCCCATTGGCCATTAGCCACAAGATATGTTTGATCTGCTGCCTCTGGGGCACGCTAACCAGGGGGCTGAGTTGAAATGGCCTCTCCTGAGGATGCGTCATAATGTGCGTTTGGGTCCATGGAAACCTTGGAATGTGCTGGTTGTTCAGTGGCCCTGCGGAACTCTCCTACCTGAAGGGTTTGATACATCCCCAGTAAGTAAGCTCCCCATGTGGAGGCGAGAGAGGTTTGGTTTGGTGCCTCGAAAAGCCCCGTGTGCTGGTCTACGAAAACAGACCTCTGAGGACAGACACATGGAAACCAAAGCTAAGGTTCAGATTAGGGCCTGGGGGCCTGTCCATTTCAACCTTCTGTCTCTGGGGACACTGTCTGAGAGTCTAAGTGGAGATAGTTGCTCCGCTGGTGTCAGAGAGCCCCTCTTAGTCCAGGGTGGCCTACACTATTGATGGCCTCAGGGGCCTTGGAGCTTTTCCCTAACCTGTAGGGTGGTGGTCAATGGATTGGACACAATTTCCTTGGAGAGGGCAGGCACAATCTTTCGCTGTGGCTCCAGAGGCCCTAGCCTGGCGGTTGTGTGGGTCCAGGCTGAGGGCACAGAAGTCTGAAAACACAAACTCAGCTTATGAGTGGCGCCTAGGGTATGGCAGGCCGGATGTACAGCGCGAGAGGGAGCTCCTGGGCCTCAGAAACAAGGGCGAGTGGGAGGCGTTCCTTCAGGCTTTTGTCTCTGGATGTTGTGTCCGAGATAGCCGTGGATTGGAGGGGTGGCCTCAGGGACTGTGGACGAGTATCCCTCTCTGGGGATTTGTCCCAGCTCCCAAGAGTTTGGGGTCATTATGTGGGAAGGGTGGAAAAGTGTTGTCTGGCTCACGTGTCTCTCCAAGAAAGGGATTCCAGAGCAGAGCCCCAGGTACGGGCGGGGCGACTGGAAAACTCAAACACTGGTGAGGATTGGGTGCATAGGGGCTTGGCAAGCCCCATATGCGGGCTCTTGGCCCAGGCCCTGACAGGACTTTCTTTGACATGGGGCTCATGCTGAGGGTCAGTTGTGAATTTGTGCCCAAGCAGCACTCAAGTTTGGGCGTGGCATCAGGGACCAGGAAGGTTTCTCCCACCCTGAAGGTGTGACTCCATGCCAAGAGCAAGCTTTACAGCCACGGGGAAGGAGGAGTTCTGTGTTGTGCTTGCGATACCCAGCTGTGTGGAGAATTAATATAATGTCTAGGTTCAGATATCTGAAAACCAAGGTTAGGAAGAGGTGACGGCATAAGACCATGGCGTGTCCGAAGTGCTGGGTGTGCGGCCAGCTGTCTCCTTGTCTTTCTGGACGTCTGGCTTCAGGCTGTGTCAGACAGAGCATGAGTGCCCAGAGCAGCCTATCCAGTTCGGGTACCGTCGAGGCCCGAGCAGGTTGATCCTCATCTGGGTTTTCTGGAGAGAGCCCCACAGGGAAACGTTTTTCTTCCCTTGGGCAGACCCTGGGCTGGGTTGTGGTTCTGGAGTTCCTAGTCCGGAGGGCTTGTTTGCCAGGAGTGTGAGGAAGGAAGTCTGAAAACACAAGCTAGCGTGAGGTTTGGGACCGATGGCACGGCAGGCCCACTCTGAGAGGCTGAATCGAGATCTCCTGCACTGAGGTCATTTCAACTCTGAGACGTGCCTCAGGCTAGAGTTTTTGTCCAGCATGGCCTCTTCCTGAATGGTGTGGGGGCCTCATGAGGCCAGGAAGGTTTGCCTACGATGGGATTTGTGAACTACTCCAAACCTCAAGGTTTCCTTCTGCACGAAATTCGAGTGCTATTGGATGGTTCCAGGAGGCCCCATACGGAAAGACTCGAGAGCAGGTGTCTAAGCATGGATGCCTGGGAACGCAACCTCATATTCCCACTCTTTAGTCAGGACAAGGCAGGCTCAATCTGCGGGCTCCTGGGTGAGCTACCCAGAGGGGAGAGTTGAAATGGACTCTCCTGAAGATGAGTCCTACTGTGGCTTGGTGGCCTGGGAGACCTTGGAATGTGGAGGTGGCTCAGGGACTCTGCAGGATTCTCCAACCTGAGGTGTTTGACACGGCTCCAACAAGGAAGCTTCCCATGTGGAGACGAGAGAAGTTCTGTTCAGTGCCTCAGGAAAGCCCCATATCCTGTTCTTCGAACCAAAGCCTCTGAGGAGTGACACCTGGAAAACAAAGCAAGAGTTGAGATTAGGGCCTAAGGGCCTCTCCGGCTCAACCTTCTATCCTGGTGACATCTGTGTGCATGCCTTCATGGAGGTAGCAGCTCAGCTTGTGTCCGAAGGCCCCTGTGTGTGCAGGGAGGCTCCCGGTAATGGTATGTCCTCGGGGGCCTTGATGTTTCTCATATTCTGGAGGTGTGTGGCCAAAGGAATGGACAGAGTTTCCCAGGAGAGAGCAGGCATGGTCCTGTGGTATGGCTCCAGAGGACCCAGCCTAGAGGCTGTGTTTGCCAGGGCTGTGGGGACAGATGTCTGAAAAAGCAAACTTGGCTCAGGTCGGGGCCAAGGTAATGGCAGGCCTGATCTCCAGTCCGAGATGGGAGATCCTCTGGATATTAAAGGAGGGCAAGTGGGAGGCAGTCGCTCAGGCTTTTGTCTCTGGGTGTTGCGTTCACAGTGGCCGTTCAGGGTAGGGGTTGCTTCAGGGGCCAAGGAAGAGCCTTCCTCTCGGGGGATTGTCCAAGCTCCCAAGTGTTTGTGTTCATTCTGTGGGAAGGGAAGAGTACTGTTTTCTGCCACAGGGGACCCCCCAGGAGAGGGACTCTAGAGCACAGCAGTGGGTTCCCTCAACTGGAATACACACCATCTAGTTAGTCCTGCGTGCCTATGGGCATGGCAAGCCACATATGCGGGCACTTGGTCCAATCACTGAGAGGCGTTACTTGAATAAGGTACTCACGCTGAGGGTCACAATGTGTGTTTGTGCCCAAGGCGGCCCTCACACATGGGCGTGGCCTCATGGGCCATGCCGTTTTTTCCTACACTGAAGATTTGACTCACTGCCAGCAGCAAGGTTTCTTGCCATGGGGAAGGAGGGGTTCTGACTTGTGCATCAGGTTCCCCCCTGTGCAGGGATTGGAGATAAGGTCTAGGTTCTGATGACTGAAAACCCAGGTTGGGAATGGATGGTGGCCTAAGGCAGTGGCGGGTCCAATGTGCTGGGTGTGCAGCCAGCTGTGTCGGGGTCTGTTGGAAGGTCTGGGCTCAGGCTATTTGCGACAGAGCATCAGTGTTTAAGGTAGCCTATGCAATTGGGGTGTTGCCGAGGGCCAAGCAGTTTGATCCTCATTTGGGGTTTCTGGGCAGCACCATAGACAAAGTTTTTCTCCTGGGAGGCAGGCGGAGTGCTTCATTGTGGCCCCAGAATTCCCAGAAGGGAGGGTTTGTGGGCCAGGAGTGTGAGGACGGAAGTCTAGGAACACAAGCTAAAGTGAGGATTGGAGCCAAGGGCAGAGCAGGCCCAGTAGGCAGAGGCTGAATCAAAATCTCCTGCATCTGAAGTCAGGCTGAGGATCAGACGTTGGCTGAGGCTGGAGTATGTGTCCATGATGGCACCTTCATGAAGCGGGGGCCTCATGACTCCAAGGAAGTTTTCCCACGCTGAGTTTGGAGGTTGCCCCAAACCACCAGGTTTCCTTCTGTGGGACATTCGAGTCCTGTTGCATGGCTCCAGGACATACCATACGGAAGGACTGGAGAGCACGGTTCGAAGGATGGATCCCTGTACAGCATGCCTCGCATTCCCATTGGCCATTAGCCACAAGATATGTTTGATCTGCTGCCTCTGGGGCACGCTAACCAGGGGGCTGAGTTGAAATGGCCTCTCCTGAGGATGCGTCATAATGTGCGTTTGGGTCCATGGAAACCTTGGAATGTGCTGGTTGTTCAGTGGCCCTGCGGAACTCTCCTACCTGAAGGGTTTGATACATCCCCAGTAAGTAAGCTCCCCATGTGGAGACGAGAGAGGTTTGGTTTGGTGCCTCAGAAAAGCCCCGTGTGCTGGTCTACGAAAACAGACCTCTGAGGACGGACACATGGAAACCAAAGCTAAGGTTCAGATTAGGGCCTGGGGGCCTGTCCATTTCAACCTTCTGTCTCTGGGGACACTGTCTGAGAGTCTAAGTGGAGATAGTTGCTCCGCTGGTGTCAGAGAGCCCCTCTTAGTCCAGGGTGGCCTACACTATTGATGGCCTCAGGGGCCTTGGAGCTTTTCCCTAACCTGTAGGGTTGTGGTCAATGGATTGGGCACAATTTCCTTGGAGAGGGCAGGCACAATCTTTCGCTGTGGCTCCAGAGGCCCTAGCCTGGCGGTTGTGTGGGTCCAGGCTGAGGGCACAGAAGTCTGAAAACACAAACTCAGCTTATGAGTGGCGCCTAGGGTATGGCAGGCCGGATGTACAGCCCGAGAGGGAGCTCCTGGGCCTCTGAAACAAGGGCGAGTGGGAGGCGTTCCTTCAGGCTTTTGTCTCTGGATGTTGTGTCCGAGATAGCCGTGGATTGGAGGGGTGGCCTCAGGGACTGTGGACGAGTATCCCTCTCTGGGGATTTGTCCCAGCTCCCAAGAGTTTGGGGTCATTTTGTGGGAAGGGTGGAAAAGTGTTGTCTGGCTCACGTGTCTCTCCAAGAAAGGGATTCCAGAGCAGAGCCCCAGGTACGGGCGGGGCGACTGGAAAACTCAAACACTGGTGACGATTGGGTGCATAGGGGCTTGGCAAGCCCCATATGCGGGCTCTTGGCCCAGGCCCTGACAGGCCTTTCTTTGACATGGGGCTCATGCTGAGGGTCAGAGTGTGAATTTGTGCCCAAGCAGCACTCAAGTTTGGGCGTGGCATCAGGGACCAGGAAGGTTTCTCCCACCCTGAAGGTGTGACTCCATGCCAAGAGCAAGCTTTACAGCCACGGGGAAGGAGGAGTTCTGTGTTGTGCTTGCGATACCCAGCTGTGTGGAGAATTGATATAATGTCTAGGTTCAGATATCTGAAAACCAAGGTTAGGAAGAGGTGACGGCATAAGACCATGGCGTGTCCGAAGTGCTGGGTGTGCGGCCAGCTGTCTCCTTGTCTGTCTGGACGTCTGGCTTCAGGCTGTGTCAGACAGAGCATGAGTGCCCAGAGCAGCCTATCCAGTTCGTGTACCGTCGAGGCCCGAGCAGGTTGATCCTCATCTGGGTTTTCTGGAGAGAGCCCCACAGGGAAACGTTTTTCTTCCCTTGGGCAGACCCTGGGCTGGGTTGTGGTTCTGGAGTTCCTAGTCCGGAGGGCTTGTTTGCCAGGAGTGTGAGGAAGGAAGTCTGAAAACAGAAGCTAGCGTGAGGTTTGGGACCGATGGCACGGCAGGCCCACTCTGAGAGGCTGAATCGAGATCTCCTGCACTGAGGTCATTTGAACTCTGAGACGTGCCTCAGGCTAGAGATTTTGTCCAGCATGGCCTCTTCCTGAATGGTGTGGGGGCCTCATGAGGCCAGGAAGGTTTGCCTACGATGGGATTTGTGAACTACTCCAAACCTCAAGGTTTCCTTCTGCACGAAAGTCGAGTGCTATTGGATGGTTCCAGGAGGCCCCATACGGAAAGACTCGAGAGCAGGTGTCTAAGCATGGATGCCTGGGAACGCCACCTCATATTCCCACTCTTTAGTCAGGACAAGGCAGGCTCAATCTGCGGGCTCCTGGGTGAGCTACCCAGAGGGGAGAGTTGAAATGGACTCTCCTGAAGATGAGTCCTACTGTGGCTTGGTGGCCTGGGAGACCTTGGAATGTGGAGGTGGCTCAGGGACTCTGCAGGATTCTCCAACCTGAGGTGTTTGACACGGCTCCAACAAGGAAGCTTCCCATGTGGAGACGAGAGAAGTTCTGTTCAGTGCCTCAGGAAAGCCCCATATCCTGTTCTTCGAACGAAAGCCTCTGAGGAGTGACACCTGGAAAACAAAGCAAGAGTTGAGATTAGGGCCTAAGGGCCTGTCCGGCTCAACCTTCTATCTCTGTTGACATCTGTGTGCATGCCTTCATGGAGGGAGCAGCTCAGCTTGTGTCCGAAGGCCCCTGTGTGTGCAGGGAGGCTCCCGGTAATGGTATGTCCTCGGGGGCCTTGAGGTTTCTCATATTCTGGAGGTGTGTGGCCAAAGGAATGGACAGAGTTTCCCAGGAGAGAGCAGGCATGGTCCTGTGGTATGGCTCCAGAGGACCCAGCTTAGAGGCTGTGTTTGCCAGGGCTGTGGGGACAGATGTCTGAAAAAGCAAACTTGGCTCAGGTAGGGGCCAAGGTAATGGCAGGCCTGATCTCCAGTCCGAGAGGGGAGATCCTCTGGATATCAAAGGAGGGCAAGTGGGAGGCAGTCGCTCAGGCTTTTGTCTCTGGGTGTTGCGTTCACAGTGGCCGTTCAGGGTAGGGGTTGCTTCAGGGGCCGAGGAAGAGCCTTCCTCTCGGGGGATTGTCCAAGCTCCCAAGTGTTTGGGTTCAATCTGTGGGAAGGGAAGAGTACTGTTTTCTGCCACAGGGGACCCCCCAGGAGAGGGACTCTAGAGCACAGCAGTGGGTTCCCTCAACTGGAATACACACCATCTAGTTAGTCCTGGGTGGCTATGGGCATGGCATGCCCCATATGTGGGCTCTTGGTCCAGGCCCTGACAGGCCTTTCTTTGACGTGGGGCTCATGCTGAGGGTCACAATGTGAATTTGTGCCCAAGCAGCACTCAAGTTTGGGCGTGACATCAGGGGCCATGAAGATTTCTCTCACCCTGAAGGTGTGACACCATGCCAAGAGCAAGCTTTACAGCCACGGGGAAGGAGGAGTTCTGTGTTGTGCTTGCGATACCCAGCTGTGTGGAGAATTGATATAATGTCTAGGTTCAGATATCTGAAAACCAAGGTTAGGAAGAGGTGACGGCATAAGACCATGGCGTGTCCGAAGTGCTGGGTGTGCGGCCAGCTGTCACCTTGACTGTCTGGACGTCTGGCTTCAGGCTGTGTCAGACAGAGCATGAGTGCCCAGAGCAGCCTATCCAGTTCGGGTACCATCGAGGCCCGAGCAGGTTGATCCTCATCTGGGTTTTCTGGAGAGGGCCCCACAGGGAAACGTTTTTCTTCCCTTGGGCAGACCCTGGGCTGGGTTGTGGTTCTGGAGTTCCTAGTCCGGAGGGCTTGTTTGCCAGGAGTGTGAGGAAGGAAGTCTGATAACACAAGCTAGAGTGAGGTTTGGGACCGATGGCACGGCAGGCCCACTCTGAGAGGCTGAATCGAGATCTCCTGCACTGAGGTCATTTCAACTCTGAGACGTGCCTCAGGCTAGAGTTTTTGTCCAGCATGGCCTCTTCCTGAAGGGTGTGGGGGCTTCATGAGGCCAGGAAGGTTTGCCTACGATGGGATTTGTGAACTACTCCAAACCTCAAGGTTTCCTTCTGCACGAAAGTCGAGTGCTATTGGATGGTTCCAGGAGGCCCCATACGGAAAGACTCGAGAGCAGGTGTCTAAGCATGGATGCCTGGGAACGCCACCTCATATTCCCACTCTTTAGTCAGGACAAGGCAGGCTCAATCTGCGGGCTCCTGGGTGAGCTACCCAGAGGGGAGAGTTGAAATGGACTCTCCTGAAGATGAGTCCTACTGTGGCTTGGTGGCCTGGGAGACCTTGGAATGTGGAGGTGGCTCAGGGACTCTGCAGGATTCTCCAACCTGAGGTGTTTGACACGGCTCCAACAAGGAAGCTTCCCATGTGGAGACGAGAGAAGTTCTGTTCAGTGCCTCAGGAAAGCCCCATATCCTGTTCTTCGAACCAAAGCCTCTGAGGAGTGACACCTGGAAAACAAAGCAAGAGTTGAGATTAGGGCCTAAGGGCCTGTCCGGCTCAACCTTCTATCTCTGTTGACATCTGTGTGCATGCCTTCATGGAGGTAGCAGCTCAGCTTGTGTGCGAAGGCCCCTGTGTGTGCAGGGAGGCTCCCGGTAATGGTATGTCCTCGGTGGCCTTGAGGTTTCTCATATTCTGGAGGTGTGTGGCCAAAGGAATGGACAGAGTTTCCCAGGAGAGAGCAGGCATGGTCCTGTGGTATGGCTCCAGAGGACCCAGCCTAGAGGCTGTGTTTGCCAGGGCTGTGGGGACAGATGTCTGAAAAAGCAAACTTGGCTCAGGTAGGGGCCAAGGTAATGGCAGGCCTGATCTCCAGTCCGAGAGGGGAGATCCTCTGGATATCAAAGGAGGGCAAGTGGGAGGCAGTCGCTCAGGCTTTTGTCTCTGGGTGTTGCGTTCACAGTGGCCGTTCAGGGTAGGGGTTGCTTCAGGGGCCGAGGAAGAGCCTTCCTCTCGGGGGATTGTCCAAGCTCCCAAGTGTTTGGGTTCATTCTGTGGGAAGGGAAGAGTACTGTTTTCTGCCACAGGGGACCCCCCAGGAGAGGGACTCTAGAGCACAGCAGTGGGTTCCCTCAACTGGAATACACACCATCTTGTTAGTCCTGCGTGCCTATGGGCATGGCAAGCCACATATGCGGGCTCTTGGTCCAATCACTGAGAGGCGTTACTTGAATAAGGTACTCACGCTGAGGGTCACAATGTGTGTTTGTGCCCACGGCGGCCCTCACACATGGGCGTGGCCTCATGGGCCATGCCGTTTTCTCCTACACTGAAGGTTTGACTCACTGCCAGCAGCAAGGTTTCTTGCCATGGGGAAGGAGGGGTTCTGACTTGTGCATCAGGTTCCCCCCTGTGCAGGGATTGGAGATAAGGTCTAGGTTCTGATGACTGAAAACCCAGGTTGGGAATGCATGGTGGCCTAAGGCAGTGGCGGGTCCAATGTGCTGGGTGTGCAGCCAGCTGTGTCGGGGTCTGTTGGAAGGTCTGGGCTCAGGCTATTTGCGACAGAGCATCAGTGTTTAAGGTAGCCTATGCAATTGGGGTGTTGCCGAGGGCCAAGCAGTTTGATCCTCATTTGGGGTTTCTGGGCAGCACCATAGACAAAGTTTTTCTCCTGGGAGGCAGGCGGAGTGCTTCATTGTGGCCCCAGAATTCCCAGTAGGGAGGGTTTGTGGGCCAGGAGTGTGAGGACAGAAGTCTAGGAACACAAGCTAAAGTGAGGATTGGAGCCAAGGGCAGAGCAGGCCCACTAGGCAGAGGCTGAATCAAAATCTCCTGCATCTGAAGTCAGGCTGAGGATCAGACGTTGGCTGAGGCTGGAGTATGTGTCCATGATGGCACCTTCATGAAGCGGGGGCCTCATGAGGCCAAGGAAGTTTTCCCACGCTGAGTTTGGAGGTTGCCCCAAACCACCAGGTTTCCTTCTGTGGGACATTCGAGTCCTGTTGCATGGCTCCAGGACATACCATATGGAAGGACTGGAGAGCATGGTTCGAAGGATGGATCCCTGTACAGCATGCCTCGCATTCCCATTGGCCATTAGCCACAACATATGTTTGATCTGCTGCCTCTGGGGCACGCTAACCAGGGGGCTGAGTTGAAATGGCCTCTCCTGAGGATGCGTCATAATGTGCGTTTGGGTCCATGGAAACCTTGGAATGTGCTGGTTGTTCAGTGGCCCTGCGGAACTCTCCTACCTGAAGGGTTTGATACATCCCCAGTAAGTAAGCTCCCCATGTGGAGGCGAGAGAGGTTTGGTTTGGTGCCTCAGAAAAGCCCCGTGTGCTGGTCTACGAAAACAGACCTCTGAGGACGGACACATGGAAACCAAAGCTAAGGTTCAGATTAGGGCCTGGGGGCCTGTCCATTTCAACCTTCTGTCTCTGGGGACACTGTCTGAGAGTCTAAGTGGAGATAGTTGCTCCGCTGGTGTCAGAGAGCCCCTCTTAGTCCAGGGTGGCCTACACTATTGATGGCCTCAGGGGCCTTGGAGCTTTTCCCTAACCTGTAGGGTTGTGGTCAATGGATTGGGCACAATTTCCTTGGAGAGGGCAGGCACAATCTTTCGCTGTGGCTCCAGAGGCCCTAGCCTGGCGGTTGTGTGGGTCCAGGCTGAGGGCACAGAAGTCTGAAAACACAAACTCAGCTTATGAGTGGCGCCTAGGTCATGGCAGGCCGTATGTACAGCCCGAGAGGGAGCTCCACGGCCTCTGAAACAATGGCGAGTGGGAGGCGTTCCTTCAGGCTTTTGTCTCTGGATGTTGTGTCCGAGATAGCCGTGGATTGGAGGGGTGGCCTCAGGGACTGTGGACGAGTATCCCTCTCTGGGGATTTGTCCCAGCTCCCAAGAGTTTGGGGTCATTTTGTGGGAAGGGTGGAAAAGTGTTGTCTGGCTCACATGTCTCTCCAAGAAAGGGATTCCAGAGCAGAGCCCCAGGTACGGGCGGGGCGACTGGAAAACTCAAACACTGGTGACGATTGGGTGCATAGGGGCTTGGCAAGCCCCATATGCGGGCTCTTGGCCCAGGCCCTGACAGGCCTTTCTTTGACATGGGGCTCATGCTGAGGGTCAGAGTGTGAATTTGTGCCCAAGCAGCACTCAAGTTTGGGCGTGGCATCAGGGACCAGGAAGGTTTCTCCCACCCTGAAGGTGTGACTCCATGCCAAGAGCAAGCTTTACAGCCACGGGGAAGGAGGAGTTCTGTGTTGTGCTTGCGATACCCAGCTGTGTGGAGAATTGATATAATGTCTAGGTTCAGATATCTGAAAACCAAGGTTAGGAAGAGGTGACGGCATAAGACCATGGCGTGTCCGAAGTGCTGGGTGTGCGGCCAGCTGTCTCCTTGTCTGTCTGGACGTCTGGCTTCAGGCTGTGTCAGACAGAGCATGAGTGCCCAGAGCAGCCTATCCAGTTCGTGTACCGTCGAGGCCCGAGCAGGTTGATCCTCATCTGGGTTTTCTGGAGAGAGCCCCACAGGGAAACGTTTTTCTTCCCTTGGGCTGACCCTGGGCTGGGTTGTGGTTCTGGAGTTCCTAGTCCGGAGGGCTTGTTTGCCAGGAGTGTGAGGAAGGAAGTCTGAAAACAGAAGCTAGCGTGAGGTTTGGGACCGATGGCACGGCAGGCCCACTCTGAGAGGCTGAATCGAGATCTCCTGCACTGAGGTCATTTCAACTCTGAGACGTGCCTCAGGCTAGAGTTTTTGTCCAGCATGGCCTCTTCCTGAATGGTGTGGGGGCCTTATGAGGCCAGGAAGGTTTGCCTACGATGGGATTTGTGAACTACTCCAAACCTCAAGGTTTCCTTCTGCACGAAAGTCGAGTGCTATTGGATGGTTCCAGGAGGCCCCATACGGAAAGACTCGAGAGCAGGTGTCTAAGCATGGATGCCTGGGAACGCCAACTCATATTCCCACTCTTTAGTCAGGACAAGGCAGGCTCAATCTGCGGGCTCCTGGGTGAGCTACCCAGAGGGGAGAGTTGAAATGGACTCTCCTGAAGATGAGTCCTACTGTGGCTTGGTGGCCTGGGAGACCTTGGAATGTGGAGGTGGCTCAGGGACTCTGCAGGATTCTCCTACCTGAGGTGTTTGACACGGCTCCAACAAGGAAGCTTCCCATGTGGAGACGAGAGAAGTTCTGTTCAGTGCCTCAGGAAAGCCCCATATCCTGTTCTTCGAACCAAAGCCTCTGAGGAGTGACACCTGGAAAACAAAGCAAGAGTTGAGATTAGGGCCTAAGGGCCTGTCCGGCTCAACCTTCTATCTCTGTTGACATCTGTGTGCATGCCTTCATGGAGGGAGCAGCTCAGCTTGTGTCCGAAGGCCCCTGTGTGTGCAGGGAGGCTCCCGGTAATGGTATGTCCTCGGGGGCCTTGAGGTTTCTCATATTCTGGAGGTGTGTGGCCAAAGGAATGGACAGAGTTTCCCAGGAGAGAGCAGGCATGGTCCTGTGGTATGGCTCCAGAGGACCCAGCTTAGAGGCTGTGTTTGCCAGGGCTGTGGGGACAGATGTCTGAAAAAGCAAACTTGGCTCTGGTAGGGGCCAAGGTAATGGCAGGCCTGATCTCCAGTCCGAGAGGGGAGATCCTCTGGATATCAAAGGAGGGCAAGTGGGAGGCAGTCGCTCAGGCTTTTGTCTCTGGGTGTTGCGTTCACAGTGGCCGTTCAGGGTAGGGGTTGCTTCAGGGGCCGAGGAAGAGCCTTCCTCTCGGGGGATTGTCCAAGCTCCCAAGTGTTTGGGTTCAATCTGTGGGAAGGGAAGAGTACTGTTTTCTGCCACAGGGGACCCCCCAGGAGAGGGACTCTAGAGCACAGCAGTGGGTTCCCTCAACTGGAATACACACCATCTAGTTAGTCCTGGGTGGCTATGGGCATGGCATGCCCCATATGTGGGCTCTTGGTCCAGGCCCTGACAGGCCTTTCTTTGACGTGGGGCTCATGCTGAGGGTCACAATGTGAATTTGTGCCCAAGCAGCACTCAAGTTTGGGCGTGACATCAGGGGCCATGAAGATTTCTCTCACCCTGAAGGTGTGACACCATGCCAAGAGCAAGCTTTACAGCCACGGGGAAGGAGGAGTTCTGTGTTGTGCTTGCGATACCCAGCTGTGTGGAGAATTGATATAATGTCTAGGTTCAGATATCTGAAAACCAAGGTTAGGAAGAGGTGACGGCATAAGACCATGGCGTGTCCGAAGTGCTGGGTGTGCGGCCAGCTGTCACCTTGACTGTCTGGACGTCTGGTTTCAGGCTGTGTCAGACAGAGCATGAGTGCCCAGAGCAGCCTATCCAGTTCGGGTACCATCGAGGCCCGAGCAGGTTGATCCTCATCTGGGTTTTCTGGAGAGGGCCCCACAGGGAAACGTTTTTCTTCCCTTGGGCAGACCCTGGGCTGGGTTGTGGTTCTGGAGTTCCTAGTCCGGAGGGCTTGTTTGCCAGGAGTGTGAGGAAGGAAGTCTGAAAACACAAGCTAGCGTGAGGTTTGGGACCGATGGCACGGCAGGCCCACTCTGAGAGGCTGAATCGAGATCTCCTGCACTGAGGTCATTTCAACTCTGAGACGTGCCTCAGGCTAGAGTTTTTGTCCAGCATGGCCTCTTCCTGAAGGGTGTGGGGGCTTCATGAGGCCAGGAAGGTTTGCCTACGATGGGATTTGTGAACTACTCCAAACCTCAAGGTTTCCTTCTGCACGAAAGTCGAGTGCTATTGGATGGTTCCAGGAGGCCCCATACGGAAAGACTCGAGAGCAGGTGTCTAAGCATGGATGCCTGGGAACGCCACCTCATATTCCCACTCTTTAGTCAGGACAAGGCAGGCTCAATCTGCGGGCTCCTGGGTGAGCTACCCAGAGGGGAGAGTTGAAATGGACTCTCCTAAAGATGAGTCCTACTGTGGCTTGGTGGCCTGGGAGACCTTGGAATGTGGAGGTGGCTCAGGGACTCTGCAGGATTCTCCAACCTGAGGTGTTTGACACGGCTCCAACAAGGAAGCTTCCCATGTGGAGACGAGAGAAGTTCTGTTCAGTGCCTCAGGAAAGCCCCATATCCTGTTCTTCGAACCAAAGCCTCTGAGGAGTGACACCTGGAAAACAAAGCAAGAGTTGAGATTAGGGCCTAAGGGCCTGTCCGGCTCAACCTTCTATCTCTGTTGACATCTGTGTGCATGCCTTCATGGAGGTAGCAGCTCAGCTTGTGTTCGAAGGCCCCTGTGTGTGCAGGGAGGCTCCCGGTAATGGTATGTCCTCGGGGGCCTTGAGGTTTCTCATATTCTGGAGGTGTGTGGCCAAAGGAATGGACAGAGTTTCCCAGGAGAGAGCAGGCATGGTCCTGTGGTATGGCTCCAGAGGACCCAGCCTAGAGGCTGTGTTTGCCAGGGCTGTGGGGACAGATGTCTGAAAAAGCAAACTTGGCTCAGGTAGGGGCCAAGGTAATGGCAGGCCTGATCTCCAGTCCGAGAGGGGAGATCCTCTGGATATCAAAGGAGGGCAAGTGGGAGGCAGTCGCTCAGGCTTTTGTCTCTGGGTGTTGCGTTCACAGTGGCCGTTCAGGGTAGGGGTTGCTTCAGGGGCCGAGGAAGAGCCTTCCTCTCGGGGGATTGTCCAAGCTCCCAAGTGTTTGGGTTCATTCTGTGGGAAGGGAAGAGTACTGTTTTCTGCCACAGGGGACCCCCCAGGAGAGGGACTCTAGAGCACAGCAGTGGGTTCCCTCAACTGGAATACACACCATCTTGTTAGTCCTGCGTGCCTATGGGTATGGCAAGCCACATATGCGGGCTCTTGGTCCAATCACTGAGAGGCGTTACTTGAATAAGGTACTCACGCTGAGGGTCACAATGTGTGTTTGTGCCCAAGGCGGCCCTCACACATGGGCGTGGCCTCATGGGCCATGCCGTTTTCTCCTACACTGAAGGTTTGACTCACTGCCAGCAGCAAGGTTTCTTGCCATGGGGAAGGAGGGGTTCTGACTTGTGCATCAGGTTCCCCCCTGTGCAGGGATTGGAGATAAGGTCTAGGTTCTGATGACTGAAAACCCAGGTTGGGAATGGATGGTGGCCTAAGGCAGTGGCGGGTCCAATGTGCTGGGTGTGCAGCCAGCTGTGTCGGGGTCTGTTGGAAGGTCTGGGCTCAGGCTATTTGTGACAGAGCATCAGTGTTTAAGGTAGCCTATGCAATTGGGGTGTTGCCGAGGGCCAAGCAGTTTGATCCTCATTTGGGGTTTCTGGGCAGCACCATAGACAAAGTTTTTCTCCTGGGAGGCAGGCGGAGTGCTTCATTGTGGCCCCAGAATTCCCAGTAGGGAGGGTTTGTGGGCCAGGAGTGTGAGGACAGAAGTCTAGGAACACAAGCTAAAGTGAGGATTGGAGCCAAGGGCAGAGCAGGCCCACTAGGCAGAGGCTGAATCAAAATCTCCTGCATCTGAAGTCAGGCTGAGGATCAGACGTTGGCTGAGGCTGGAGTATGTGTCCATGATGGCACCTTCATGAAGCGGGGGCCTCATGACTCCAAGGAAGTTTTCCCACGCTGAGTTTGGAGGTTGCCCCAAACCACCAGGTTTCCTTCTGTGGGACATTCGAGTCCTGTTGCATGGCTCCAGGACATACCATACGGAAGGACTGGAGAGCACGGTTCGAAGGATGGATCCCTGTACAGCATGCCTCGCATTCCCATTGGCCATTAGCCACAAGATATGTTTGATCTGCTGCCTCTGGGGCACGCTAACCAGGGGGCTGAGTTGAAATGGCCTCTCCTGAGGATGCGTCATAATGTGCGTTTGGGTCCATGGAAACCTTGGAATGTGCTGGTTGTTCAGTGGCCCTGCGGAACTCTCCTACCTGAAGGGTTTGATACATCCCCAGTAAGTAAGCTCCCCATGTGGAGGCGAGAGAGGTTTGGTTTGGTGCCTCGAAAAGCCCCGTGTGCTGGTCTACGAAAACAGACCTCTGAGGACGGACACATGGAAACCAAAGCTAAGGTTCAGATTAGGGCCTGGGGGCCTGTCCATTTCAACCTTCTGTCTCTGGGGACACTGTCTGAGAGTCTAAGTGGAGATAGTTGCTCCGCTGGTGTCAGAGAGCCCCTCTTAGTCCAGGGTGGCCTACACTATTGATGGCCTCAGGGGCCTTGGAGCTTTTCCCTAACCTGTAGGGTGGTGGTCAATGGATTGGGCACAATTTCCTTGGAGAGGGCAGGCACAATCTTTCGCTGTGGCTCCAGAGGCCCTAGCCTGGCGGTTGTGTGGGTCCAGGCTGAGGGCACAGAAGTCTGAAAACACAAACTCAGCTTATGAGTGGCGCCTAGGGTATGGCAGGCCGGATGTACAGTGCGAGAGGGAGCTCCTGGGCCTCAGAAACAAGGGCGAGTGGGAGGCGTTCCTTCAGGCTTTTGTCTCTGGATGTTGTGTCCGAGATAGCCGTGGATTGGAGGGGTGGCCTCAGGGACTGTGGACGAGTATCCCTCTCTGGGGATTTGTCCCAGCTCCCAAGAGTTTGGGGTCATTATGTGGGAAGGGTGGAAAAGTGTTGTCTGGCTCACGTGTCTCTCCAAGAAAGGGATTCCAGAGCAGAGCCCCAGGTACGGGCGGGGCGACTGGAAAACTCAAACACTGGTGAGGATTGGGTGCATAGGGGCTTGGCAAGCCCCATATGCGGGCTCTTGGCCCAGGCCCTGACAGGACTTTCTTTGACATGGGGCTCATGCTGAGGGTCAGTTGTGAATTTGTGCCCAAGCAGCACTCAAGTTTGGGCGTGGCATCAGGGACCAGGAAGGTTTCTCCCACCCTGAAGGTGTGACTCCATGCCAAGAGCAAGCTTTACAGCCACGGGGAAGGAGGAGTTCTGTGTTGTGCTTGCGATACCCAGCTGTGTGGAGAATTAATATAATGTCTAGGTTCAGATATCTGAAAACCAAGGTTAGGAAGAGGTGACGGCATAAGACCATGGCGTGTCCGAAGTGCTGGGTGTGCGGCCAGCTGTCTCCTTGTCTTTCTGGACGTCTGGCTTCAGGCTGTGTCAGACAGAGCATGAGTGCCCAGAGCAGCCTATCCAGTTCGGGTACCGTCGAGGCCCGAGCAGGTTGATCCTCATCTGGGTTTTCTGGAGAGAGCCCCACAGGGAAACGTTTTTCTTCCCTTGGGCAGACCCTGGGCTGGGTTGTGGTTCTGGAGTTCCTAGTCCGGAGGGCTTGTTTGCCAGGAGTGTGAGGAAGGAAGTCTGAAAACACAAGCTAGCGTGAGGTTTGGGACCGATGGCACGGCAGGCCCACTCTGAGAGGCTGAATCGAGATCTCCTGCACTGAGGTCATTTCAACTCTGAGACGTGCCTCAGGCTAGAGTTTTTGTCCAGCATGGCCTCTTCCTGAATGGTGTGGGGGCCTCATGAGGCCAGGAAGGTTTGCCTACGATGGGATTTGTGAACTACTCCAAACCTCAAGGTTTCCTTCTGCACGAAATTCGAGTGCTATTGGATGGTTCCAGGAGGCCCCATACGGAAAGACTCGAGAGCAGGTGTCTAAGCATGGATGCCTGGGAACGCAACCTCATATTCCCACTCTTTAGTCAGGACAAGGCAGGCTCAATCTGCGGGCTCCTGGGTGAGCTACCCAGAGGGGAGAGTTGAAATGGACTCTCCTGAAGATGAGTCCTACTGTGGCTTGGTGGCCTGGGAGACCTTGGAATGTGGAGGTGGCTCAGGGACTCTGCAGGATTCTCCAACCTGATGTGTTTGACACGGCTCCAACAAGGAAGCTTCCCATGTGGAGACGAGAGAAGTTCTGTTCAGTGCCTCAGGAAAGCCCCATATCCTGTTCTTCGAACCAAAGCCTCTGAGGAGTGACACCTGGAAAACAAAGCAAGAGTTGAGATTAGGGCCTAAGGGCCTGTCCGGCTCAACCTTCTATCTCTGTTGACATCTGTGTGCATGCCTTCATGGAGGTAGCAGCTCAGCTTGTGTCCGAAGGCCCCTGTGTGTGCAGGGAGGCTCCCGGTAATGGTATGTCCTCGGGGGCCTTGATGTTTCTCATATTCTGGAGGTGTGTGGCCAAAGGAATGGACAGAGTTTCCCAGGAGAGAGCAGGCATGGTCCTGTGGTATGGCTCCAGAGGACCCAGCCTAGAGGCTGTGTTTGCCAGGGCTGTGGGGACAGATGTCTGAAAAAGCAAACTTGGCTCAGGTCGGGGCCAAGGTAATGGCAGGCCTGATCTCCAGTCCGAGATGGGAGATCCTCTGGATATTAAAGGAGGGCAAGTGGGAGGCAGTCGCTCAGGCTTTTGTCTCTGGGTGTTGCGTTCACAGTGGCCGTTCAGGGTAGGGGTTGCTTCAGGGGCCGAGGAAGAGCCTTCCTCTCGGGGGATTGTCCAAGCTCCCAAGTGTTTGGGTTCATTCTGTGGGAAGGGAAGAGTACTGTTTTCTGCCACAGGGGACCCCCCAGGAGAGGGACTCTAGAGCACAGCAGTGGGTTCCCTCAACTGGAATACACACCATCTAGTTAGTCCTGCGTGCCTATGGGCATGGCAAGCCACATATGCGGGCACTTGGTCCAATCACTGAGAGGCGTTACTTGAATAAGGTACTCACGCTGAGGGTCACAATGTGTGTTTGTGCCCAAGGCGGCCCTCACACATGGGCGTGGCCTCATGGGCCATGCTGTTTTTTCCTACACTGAAGATTTGACTCACTGCCAGCAGCAAGGTTTCTTGCCATGGGGAAGGAGGGGTTCTGACTTGTGCATCAGGTTCCCCCCTGTGCAGGGATTGGAGATAAGGTCTAGGTTCTGATGACTGAAAACCCAGGTTGGGAATGGATGGTGGCCTAAGGCAGTGGCGGGTCCAATGTGCTGGGTGTGCAGCCAGCTGTGTCGGTGTCTGTTGGAAGGTCTGGGCTCAGGCTATTTGCGACAGAGCATCAGTGTTTAAGGTAGCCTATGCAATTGGGGTGTTGCCGAGGGCCAAGCAGTTTGATCCTCATTTGGGGTTTCTGGGCAGCACCATAGACAAAGTTTTTCTCCTGGGAGGCAGGCGGAGTGCTTCATTGTGGCCCCAGAATTCCCAGGAGGGAGGGTTTGTGGGCCAGGAGTGTGAGGACAGAAGTCTAGGAACACAAGCTAAAGTGAGGATTGGAGCCAAGGGCAGAGCAGGCCCAGTAGGCAGAGGCTGAATCAAAATCTCCTGCATCTGAAGTCAGGCTGAGGATCAGACGTTGGCTGAGGCTGGAGTATGTGTCCATGATGGCACCTTCATGAAGCGGGGGCCTCATGACTCCAAGGAAGTTTTCCCACGCTGAGTTTGGAGGTTGCCCCAAACCACCAGGTTTCCTTCTGTGGGACATTCGAGTCCTGTTGCATGGCTCCAGGACATACCATACGGAAGGACTGGAGAGCACGGTTCGAAGGATGGATCCCTGTACAGCATGCCTCGCATTCCCATTGGCCATTAGCCACAAGATATGTTTGATCTGCTGCCTCTGGGGCACGCTAACCAGGGGGCTGAGTTGAAATGGCCTCTCCTGAGGATGCGTCATAATGTGCGTTTGGGTCCATGGAAACCTTGGAATGTGCTGGTTGTTCAGTGGCCCTGCGGAACTCTCCTACCTGAAGGGTTTGATACATCCCCAGTAAGTAAGCTCCCCATGTGGAGACGAGAGAGGTTTGGTTTGGTGCCTCAGAAAAGCCCCGTGTGCTGGTCTACGAAAACAGACCTCTGAGGACGGACACATGGAAACCAAAGCTAAGGTTCAGATTAGGGCCTGGGGGCCTGTCCATTTCAACCTTCTGTCTCTGGGGACACTGTCTGAGAGTCTAAGTGGAGATAGTTGCTCCGCTGGTGTCAGAGAGCCCCTCTTAGTCCAGGGTGGCCTACACTATTGATGGCCTCAGGGGCCTTGGAGCTTTTCCCTAACCTGTAGGGTTGTGGTCAATGGATTGGGCACAATTTCCTTGGAGAGGGCAGGCACAATCTTTCGCTGTGGCTCCAGAGGCCCTAGCCTGGCGGTTGTGTGGGTCCAGGCTGAGGGCACAGAAGTCTGAAAACACAAACTCAGCTTATGAGTGGCGCCTAGGGTATGGCAGGCCGGATGTACAGCCCGAGAGGGAGCTCCTGGGCCTCTGAAACAAGGGCGAGTGGGAGGCGTTCCTTCAGGCTTTTGTCTCTGGATGTTGTGTCCGAGATAGCCGTGGATTGGAGGGGTGGCCTCAGGGACTGTGGACGAGTATCGCTCTCTGGGGATTTGTCCCAGCTCCCAAGAGTTTGGGGTCATTTTGTGGGAAGGGTGGAAAAGTGTTGTCTGGCTCACGTGTCTCTCCAAGAAAGGGATTCCAGAGCAGAGCCCCAGGTACGGGCGGGGCGACTGGAAAACTCAAACACTGGTGACGATTGGGTGCATAGGGGCTTGGCAAGCCCCATATGCGGGCTCTTGGCCCAGGCCCTGACAGGCCTTTCTTTGACATGGGGCTCATGCTGAGGGTCAGAGTGTGAATTTGTGCCCAAGCAGCACTCAAGTTTGGGCGTGGCATCAGGGACCAGGAAGGTTTCTCCCACCCTGAAGGTGTGACTCCATGCCAAGAGCAAGCTTTACAGCCACGGGGAAGGAGGAGTTCTGTGTTGTGCTTGCGATACCCAGCTGTGTGGAGAATTGATATAATGTCTAGGTTCAGATATCTGAAAACCAATGTTAGGAAGAGGTGACGGCATAAGACCATGGCGTGTCCGAAGTGCTGGGTGTGCGGCCAGCTGTCTCCTTGTCTGTCTGGACGTCTGGCTTCAGGCTGTGTCAGACAGAGCATGAGTGCCCAGAGCAGCCTATCCAGTTCGTGTACCGTCGAGGCCCGAGCAGGTTGATCCTCATCTGGGTTTTCTGGAGAGAGCCCCACAGGGAAACGTTTTTCTTCCCTTGGGCAGACCCTGGGCTGGGTTGTGGTTCTGGAGTTCCTAGTCCGGAGGGCTTGTTTGCCAGGAGTGTGAGGAAGGAAGTTTGAAAACAGAAGCTAGCGTGAGGTTTGGGACCGATGGCACGGCAGGCCCACTCTGAGAGGCTGAATCGAGATCTCCTGCACTGAGGTCATTTGAACTCTGAGACGTGCCTCAGGCTAGAGATTTTGTCCAGCATGGCCTCTTCCTGAATGGTGTGGGGGCCTCATGAGGCCAGGAAGGTTTGCCTACGATGGGATTTGTGAACTACTCCAAACCTCAAGGTTTCCTTCTGCACGAAAGTCGAGTGCTATTGGATGGTTCCAGGAGGCCCCATACGGAAAGACTCGAGAGCAGGTGTCTAAGCATGGATGCCTGGGAACGCCACCTCATATTCCCACTCTTTAGTCAGGACAAGGCAGGCTCAATCTGCGGGCTCCTGGGTGAGCTACCCAGAGGGGAGAGTTGAAATGGACTCTCCTGAAGATGAGTCCTACTGTGGCTTGGTGGCCTGGGAGACCTTGGAATGTGGAGGTGGCTCAGGGACTCTGCAGGATTCTCCAACCTGAGGTGTTTGACACGGCTCCAACAAGGAAGCTTCCCATGTGGAGACGAGAGAAGTTCTGTTCAGTGCCTCAGGAAAGCCCCATATCCTGTTCGTCGAACCAAAGCCTCTGAGGAGTGACACCTGGAAAACAAAGCAAGAGTTGAGATTAGGGCCTAAGGGCCTGTCCGGCTCAACCTTCTATCTCTGTTGACATCTGTGTGCATGCCTTCATGGAGGGAGCAGCTCAGCTTGTGTCCGAAGGCCCCTGTGTGTGCAGGGAGGCTCCCGGTAATGGTATGTCCTCGGGGGCCTTGAGGTTTCTCATATTCTGGAGGTGTGTGGCCAAAGGAATGGACAGAGTTTCCCAGGAGAGAGCAGGCATGGTCCTGTGGTATGGCTCCAGAGGACCCAGCCTAGAGGCTGTGTTTGCCAGGGCTGTGGGGACAGATGTCTGAAAAAGCAAACTTGGCTCAGGTAGGGGCCAAGGTAATGGCAGGCCTGATCTCCAGTCCGAGAGGGGAGATCCTCTGGATATCAAAGGAGGGCAAGTGGGAGGCAGTCGCTCAGGCTTTTGTCTCTGGGTGTTGCGTTCACAGTGGCCGTTCAGGGTAGGGGTTGCTTCAGGGGCCGAGGAAGAGCCTTCCTCTCGGGGGATTGTCCAAGCTCCCAAGTGTTTGGGTTCAATCTGTGGGAAGGGAAGAGTACTGTTTTCTGCCACAGGGGACCCCCCAGGAGAGGGCTCTAGAGCACAGCAGTGGGTTCCCTCAACTAGAATACACACCATCTTGTTAGTCCTGGGTGGCTATGGGCATGGCATGCCCCATATGTGGGCTCTTGGTCCAGGCCCTGACAGGCCTTTCTTTGACGTGGGGCTCATGCTGAGGGTCACAATGTGAATTTGTGCCCAAGCAGCACTCAAGTTTGGGCGTGACATCAGGGGCCATGAAGATTTCTCTCACCCTGAAGGTGTGACACCATGCCAAGAGCAAGCTTTACAGCCACGGGGAAGGAGGAGTTCTGTGTTGTGCTTGCGATACCCAGCTGTGTGGAGAATTGATATAATGTCTAGGTTCAGATATCTGAAAACCAAGGTTAGGAAGAGGTGACGGCATAAGACCATGGCGTGTCCGAAGTGCTGGGTGTGCGGCCAGCTGTCACCTTGACTGTCTGGACGTCTGGCTTCAGGCTGTGTCAGACAGAGCATGAGTGCCCAGAGCAGCCTATCCAGTTCGGGTACCATCGAGGCCCGAGCAGGTTGATCCTCATCTGGGTTTTCTGGAGAGGGCCCCACAGGGAAACGTTTTTCTTCCCTTGGGCAGACCCTGGGCTGGGTTGTGGTTCTGGAGTTCCTAGTCCGGAGGGCTTGTTTGCCAGGAGTGTGAGGAAGGAAGTCTGATAACACAAGCTAGAGTGAGGTTTGGGACCGATGGCACGGCAGGCCCACTCTGAGAGGCTGAATCGAGATCTCCTGCACTGAGGTCATTTCAACTCTGAGACGTGCCTCAGGCTAGAGTTTTTGTCCAGCATGGCCTCTTCCTGAAGGGTGTGGGGGCTTCATGAGGCCAGGAAGGTTTGCCTACGATGGGATTTGTGAACTACTCCAAACCTCAAGGTTTCCTTCTGCACGAAAGTCGAGTGCTATTGGATGGTTCCAGGAGGCCCCATACGGAAAGACTCGAGAGCAGGTGTCTAAGCATGGATGCCTGGGAACGCCACCTCATATTCCCACTCTTTAGTCAGGACAAGGCAGGCTCAATCTGCGGGCTCCTGGGTGAGCTACCCAGAGGGGAGAGTTGAAATGGACTCTCCTGAAGATGAGTCCTACTGTGGCTTGGTGGCCTGGGAGACCTTGGAATGTGGAGGTGGCTCAGGGACTCTGCAGGATTCTCCAACCTGAGGTGTTTGACACGGCTCCAACAAGGAAGCTTCCCATGTGGAGACGAGAGAAGTTCTGTTCAGTGCCTCAGGAAAGCCCCATATCCTGTTCTTCGAACCAAAGCCTCTGAGGAGTGACACCTGGAAAACAAAGCAAGAGTTGAGATTAGGGCCTAAGGGCCTGTCGGGCTCAACCTTCTATCTCTGTTGACATCTGTGTGCATGCCTTCATGGAGGTAGCAGCTCAGCTTGTGTGCGAAGGCCCCTGTGTGTGCAGGGAGGCTCCCGGTAATGGTATGTCCTCGGTGGCCTTGAGGTTTCTCATATTCTGGAGGTGTGTGGCCAAAGGAATGGACAGAGTTTCCCAGGAGAGAGCAGGCATGGTCCTGTGGTATGGCTCCAGAGGACCCAGCCTAGAGGCTGTGTTTGCCAGGGCTGTGGGGACAGTTGTCTGAAAAAGCAAACTTGGCTCAGGTAGGGGCCAAGGTAATGGCAGGCCTGATCTCCAGTCCGAGAGGGGAGATCCTCTGGATATCAAAGGAGGGCAAGTGGGAGGCAGTCGCTCAGGCTTTTGTCTCTGGGTGTTGCGTTCACAGTGGCCGTTCAGGGTAGGGGTTGCTTCAGGGGCCGAGGAAGAGCCTTCCTCTCGGGGGATTGTCCAAGCTCCCAAGTGTTTGGGTTCATTCTGTGGGAAGGGAAGAGTACTGTTTTCTGCCACAGGGGACCCCCCAGGAGAGGGACTCTAGAGCACAGCAGTGGGTTCCCTCAACTGGAATACACACCATCTTGTTAGTCCTGCGTGCCTATGGGCATGGCAAGCCACATATGCGGGCTCTTGGTCCAATCACTGAGAGGCGTTACTTGAATAAGGTACTCACGCTGAGGGTCACAATGTGTGTTTGTGCCCAAGGCGGCCCTCACACATGGGCGTGGCCTCATGGGCCATGCCGTTTTCTCCTACACTGAAGGTTTGACTCACTGCCAGCAGCAAGGTTTCTTGCCATGGGGAAGGAGGGGTTCTGACTTGTGCATCAGGTTCCCCCCTGTGCAGGGATTGGAGATAAGGTCTAGGTTCTGATGACTGAAAACCCAGGTTGGGAATGGATGGTGGCCTAAGGCAGTGGCGGGTCCAATGTGCTGGGTGTGCAGCCAGCTGTGTCGGGGTCTGTTGGAAGGTCTGGGCTCAGGCTATTTGCGACAGAGCATCAGTGTTTAAGGTAGCCTATGCAATTGGGGTGTTGCCGAGGGCCAAGCAGTTTGATCCTCATTTGGGGTTTCTGGGCAGCACCATAGACAAAGTTTTTCTCCTGGGAGGCAGGCGGAGTGCTTCATTGTGGCCCCAGAATTCCCAGTAGGGAGGGTTTGTGGGCCAGGAGTGTGAGGACAGAAGTCTAGGAACACAAGCTAAAGTGAGGATTGGAGCCAAGGGCAGAGCAGGCCCACTAGGCAGAGGCTGAATCAAAATCTCCTGCATCTGAAGTCAGGCTGAGGATCAGACGTTGGCTGAGGCTGGAGTATGTGTCCATGATGGCACCTTCATGAAGCGGGGGCCTCATGAGGCCAAGGAAGTTTTCCCACGCTGAGTTTGGAGGTTGCCCCAAACCACCAGGTTTCCTTCTGTGGGACATTCGAGTCCTGTTGCATGGCTCCAGGACATACCATATGGAAGGACTGGAGAGCATGGTTCGAAGGATGGATCCCTGTACAGCATGCCTCGCATTCCCATTGGCCATTAGCCACAACATATGTTTGATCTGCTGCCTCTGGGGCACGCTAACCAGGGGGCTGAGTTGAAATGGCCTCTCCTGAGGATGCGTCATAATGTGCGTTTGGGTCCATGGAAACCTTGGAATGTGCTGGTTGTTCAGTGGCCCTGCGGAACTCTCCTACCTGAAGGGTTTGATACATCCCCAGTAAGTAAGCTCCCCATGTGGAGGCGAGAGAGGTTTGGTTTGGTGCCTCAGAAAAGCCCCGTGTGCTGGTCTACGAAAACAGACCTCTGAGGACGGACACATGGAAACCAAAGCTAAGGTTCAGATTAGGGCCTGGGGGCCTGTCCATTTCAACCTTCTGTCTCTGGGGACACTGTCTGAGAGTCTAAGTGGAGATAGTTGCTCCGCTGGTGTCAGAGAGCCCCTCTTAGTCCAGGGTGGCCTACACTATTGATGGCCTCAGGGGCCTTGGAGCTTTTCCCTAACCTGTAGGGTTGTGGTCAATGGATTGGGCACAATTTCCTTGGAGACAACAGGTACAATCTTTCGCTGTGGCTCCAGAGGCCCTAGCCTGGCGGTTGTGTGGGTCCAGGCTGAGGGCACAGAAGTCTGAAAACACAAACTCAGCTTATGAGTGGCGCCTAGGTCATGGCAGGCCGTATGTACAGCCCGAGAGGGAGCTCCACGGCCTCTGAAACAATGGCGAGTGGGAGGCGTTCCTTCAGGCTTTTGTCTCTGGATGTTGTGTCCGAGATAGCCGTGGATTGGAGGGGTGGCCTCAGGGACTGTGGACGAGTATCCCTCTCTGGGGATTTGTCCCAGCTCCCAAGAGTTTGGGGTTTTTTGTGGGGAGGGTGGAAAAGTGTTGTCTGGCTCACGTGTCTCTCCAAGAAAGGGATTCCAGAGCAGAGCCCCAGGTACGGGCGGGGCGAATGGAAATCTCAAACACTGGTGAGGATTGGGTGCATAGGGGCTTGGCAAGCCCCATATGCGGGCTCTTGGCCCAGGCCCTGACAGGCCTTTCTTTGACATGGGGCTCATGCTGAGGGTCAGAGTGTGAATTTGTGCCCAAGCAGCACTCAAGTTTGGGCGTGGCATCAGGGACCAGGAAGGTTTCTCCCACCCTGAAGGTGTTACTCCATGCCAAGAGAGAGCTTTACAGCCACGGGGAAGGAGGAGTTCTGTGTTGTGCTTGCGATACCCAGCTGTGTGGAGAATTGATATAATGTCTAGGTTCAGATATCTGAAAACCAAGGTTAGGAAGAGGTGACGGCATAAGACCATGGCGTGTCCTAAGTGCTGGGTGTGCGGCCAGCTGTCTCCTTGTCTGTCTGGACGTCTGCCTTCAGGCTGTGTCAGACAGAGCATGAGTGCCCAGAGCAGCCTATCCAGTTCGGGTACCGGTCGAGGCCCGAGCAGGTTGATCCTCATCTGGGTTTTCTGGAGAGAGCCCCACAGGGAAACCTTTTTCTTGCCTTGGGCAGACCCTGGGCTGGGTTGTGGTTCTGGAGTTCCTAGTCCGAAGGGCTTGTTTGTCAGGAGTGTGAGGAAGGAAGTCTGAAAACACAAGCTAGCGTGAGGTTTGGGACCGATGGCACGGCAGGCCCACTCTGAGAGGCTGAATCGAGATCTCCTGCACTGAGGTCATTTCAACTATGAGACGTGCCTCAGGCTAGAGTTTTTGTCCAGCATGGCCTCTTCCTGAATGGTGTGGGGGCCTCATGAGGCCAGGAATGTTTGCCTACGTTGGGATTTGTGAACTACTCCAAACCTCAAGGTTTCCTTCTGCACGAAAGTCGAGTGCTATTGGATGGTTCCAGGAGGCCCCATACGGAAAGACTCGAGAGCAGGTGTCTAAGCATGGATGCCTGGGAACGCCACCTCATATTCCCACTCTTTAGTCAGGACAAGGCAGGCTCAATCTGCGGGCTCCTGGGTGAGCTACCCAGAGGGGAGAGTTGAAATGGACTCTCCTGAAGATGAGTCCTACTGCGGCTTGGTGGCCTGGGAGACCTTGGAATGTGGAGGTGGCTCAGGGACTCTGCAGGATTCTCCAACCTGAGGTGTTTGACACGGCTCCAACAAGGAAGCTTCCCATGTGGAGACGAGAGAAGTTCTGTTCAGTGCCTCAGGAAAGCCCCATATCCTGTTCTTCGAACCAAAGCCTCTGAGGAGTGACACCTGGAAAACAAAGCAAGAGTTGAGATTAGGGCCTAAGGGCCTGTCCGGCTCAACCTTCAGTCATGCACAGAAACTACAACCTGAGCCAACGTCTGATCCTCGCCGTGACTTCAGATGCATGAGATATTGGTTCAGATGTGCAAGGGGTACCTGCCTTGCCCTCGGCCTGAAGCCCAAGTCTAGCTTGTGGTCTCAGACATTGTCCTCACAGTACTGGCCCAGAAGCCCTCAAGTTTGGCAAATCCGGACCCACAATGCAACACTCTGCCTGCCCTCGAGAAAAAATATCTTGCCTAATGAGCTGCCCAGGCACCTCAAATGAGGATCAACCTACACGGCACTCGACTGTACCCAAATTACATAGTCTAATCTGGGCATTAATGCACTGTCTGACACAACCTGAGCACGAACCTCCTGACCTACAACCAGGCAGCTGACCGCACACTGAGCACGTCAGACCCACCATGGCCTTAGGTCATCATCTCTTTCAAACTGCGATTTTCAGGATTCCGAACCTAGACCTTATCACCAACCACTGCCCAGGGTTGTAAATGATGCAGAAATCAGAACTCCTTCCCCATGGCAAGAGACCTTGTGATTGGCATGTTGTCCAAAGTTCAGTGAAGTTTAACCAGTGTGGCCCATGAGGCCCCGCCCATGCTCCCGAGCCACATTGGTCACAAACACACATTGTGACCCTCAGCCTGAGCCCAGTCCTCAAGTAAGGCCTCTCAGTGGCTGGATGAAGAGACAGCATATGGGGCCTGCCATGCCCCTAGGCCCCAAATTTTAACCATAGTTTGGGTTGTCCCTTCACTCTTCCCTAGGGCTCTGCTTTGGAATTCCTCTTTGGTTGGGACACCTGAGGTAACAAACCTGAAAGGAGACCTCCCATCCCACAGATTGACGAAAAACAATTGGGACCGGGCCAAATCCACAGAGAGGAAGGTTCGTCCATGTCCCATGAGCTTCACCAAATTCCACGGCCATCGTTGACACAAAATCCAGAGACCAAAGCCTGAGCAAGCGCCTCAGACTCGCTCTTTCTTCATATCCGGAAGAGTTCTTCTCATGGTTTGTAGATTGGGACTGCCACACCTTCGTCCCCAAACCTAAGCTGAGTTTGTGTTTTCAGACTTCTGTCCTCAAAGTCCTGGGCCACACACCCTCCAGGCTGGGGCCCCTTGAGCCACTCATTAGGACTGTTCCAACCCCATGCATGGTAATTCTGCCCATTCCATTGTCCTAAATTGTACAAATAAGGAGAACCCTCCAAAGTCCCCGAGGCCATCCCTATACTAGGTCTCTGTGGACAAACAAGGGCGGTCTGACACCAGCTGAGCATCTACCTCCACTCATAACATACATGGATGTCCACAGAGAAGGAGATGGTACCAGACAGGAACCTAGGCCATAATCAGATCCATGGCTTTGGTTTACAGGTATGTCTCCTCAAAAGCATGGATTCCTCTACCAGCAGAGGGGGTTTCCTGAGGCACCCATCAGAAAACATCTCGTCTCCACGAGGAAACTTGTGCTTGGGACCTATGTCAAAATCTTAGGAGAATAATTCAGAGTCCCGGTGCCACCGCTCCATACCAAGGTCCTCATGGACACAAACACACATTAGGCCCCATGCTCAGAAAAGTCCATTTCAACTCAGCCATCCCGGTTGCTCCCGCAGAGCCATCCGATCTCAACTGTCTTGTTGCTAGTAGACATTTGGAATGCGAGGCGGGATTCCCTGGCATACATCCTCGAACGATGCTCTGGAGTCATTCCATATGGGATGTGTTGGAGCTGCCCAACAGGTCTCAATTGTCCCGCAGAAGGAATCCTTGAAGGGGGCATCCCAGAACTCCCAACGTGGGAAAACCTCCATGGCCTTGAGATTCCTCTCCGTTCATGAAGGGGCAGTCATGCACAGAAACTACAACCTGAGCCAACGTCTGATCCTCGCCGTGACTTCAGATGCATGAGATATTGGTTCAGATGTGCAGGGGGTACCTGCCTTGCCCTCGGCCTGAAGCCCAAGTCTAGCTTGTGGTATCAGACTTCTGTCCTCACAGTACTGGCCCAGAAGCCCTCAAGTTTGGCAATTCCGGACCCACAATGCAGCACTCTGCCTACCCTCGAGAAAAAATATCTTGCCTAATGAGCTGCCCAGGCACCTCAAATGAGGATCAAAATACACGGCACTCGACTGTACCCAAATTACATAGTCTAACCTGGGCACTAATGCACTGTCTGACACAACCTGAGGCCGAACCTCCTGACCAACATCCAGGCAGCTGACCGCACACTGAGCACATCAGACCCACCATGGCCTTAGGTCATCATCTCTTCCCAACTGCGGCTTTCAGGTTTCAGAACATAAACCTTATGTCCAACCCCTGCCCAGGGTTGAAAATGATGCAGAAATCAGAACTCCTTCCCCATGGCAAGAGACCTTGTGATTGGCATGTTGTCCGAAGTTCAGTGTAGTTTAAACCAGTGTGGCCCATGAGGCCCCGCCCATGCTCGCGGGCCACATTGGTCACAAACACACATTGTGACCCTCAGCCTGAGCCCTGTCCTCAAGTAAGGCCTCTCAGGGGCTGGATGAAGAGACAGCACATGGGGCCTGCCATGCCCCTAGGCCCCAAATTTTAACCATAGTTTTGGTTGTCTCCTCACTTTTCCCCAGGGCTCTGCTTTGGAATTCCTCTTTGGTTGGGACACCTGAGGTAACAAACCTGAAAGGAGACCACCAATCCCACAGATTGACGAAAAACAATTGGGACCGGGCCAAATGCCAAGAGATGAAGATTCGTCCATGTCCCATTAGTCCTCCCCTCATTCCACGGCCATTGTTGACAAAAAATCCAGAGACCAAAGCCTGAGCAAGCGCCTCAGACTCGCTCTTTCTTCATATCCCGAAGACTTCTTCTCATGGTTTGTACATTGGGCCTGCCATACCTACGTCCCCAAACCTAAGCTGAGTTTGTGTTTTCAGACTTCTGTCCTCAAATTCCTGGGACACACCCTCCAGGCTGTGGCCCCTGGAGCCACACATTAGGACTATGCCTACCCCATCCATGGGAATTCTGCCCATTCCATTGTCCAAAATTGTATAAATTAGGATAACCCTCCAAATTCCCCGAGGCCATCGCAATATGTAGGTCTCTGTGGACAAACAAGGGCGGTCTGACACCAGCTGAGCATCTACCTCCACTCATACCATAGATGGATGTCCACAGAGAATGAGATGGAACCAGACAGGACCCGAGGCCATAATCGGATCCATTGCTTTGGTTTACAGGCATGTCTCCTCAAAATCCTGGATTCCAATACCAGCATAGGGGGTTTCCTGAGGCACCCATCAGAAAAAGTCTCGTCTCCACGAGGAAACTTGTGCATGGGACCTATGTCAAAATCTTAGAAAAATAATTCAGAGTCCCGGTGTCACCGGCCCATTCCAAGGTCCTCATGGACACAAACACACATTAGGCCCCATGCTCAGAAAAGTCCATTTCAACTCAGCACCCCGGTTGCTCCCAATAGCCATCCGATCTCAACTGTCTTGTTGCTAGGGGACAATTGGAATGCGAGGCGGGCTTCCTTGGCATCCATCCTCGATCGGTGCTCTGGAGTAATTCCATATGGGATGTGTTGGAGCTGCCCAACAGGTCTCAATTGTCCCGCAGAAGGTATCCTTGAAGGGGGCATCCCACAACTCCCAACGTGGGAAAACCTCCATGGCCTTGAGATACCTCTCCGTTCATGAAGGGGCAGTCATGCACAGAAACTACAACCTGAGCCAACGCCTGATCCTCGCCGTTACTTCAGATGCATGAGATTTGGTTCAGATGTGCAGGGGGTACCTGCCTTGCCCTCGGCCTGAAGCCCAAGTCTAGCTTGTGTTCTCAGACTTCTGTCCTCACACTACTGGCCCAGAAGCCCTCAAGTTTGGCAATTCCGGACCCACAATGCAGCACTGTGTCTGCCCTCTAAAAAAAATATCATGCCTAATGAGCTGCGCAGGCACCTCAAATGAGGATCAACCTACACGGCAGTCGACTGTACCCAAATTATAGAGTCTAACCTGGGCACTAGCACTGTCTAACAAAACCTGAGCCCGAACCTCCCGACCAAAAACCAGGCAGCTGACCGCACACTGAGCACATCAGACCCACCATGGCCTTAGGTCATCATCTCTTCCAAACTGCGGTTTTCAGGCTTCCGAACCTAGACCTTATCTCCAACCACTGCCCAGGGTTGAAAATGATGCAGAAATCAGAACTCCTTCCCCATGGCAAGAGACCTTGTGGTTGGCATGTTGTCCAAAGTTCAGTGTAGTTGAAACCAATGTGGCCCATGAGGCCCCGCCCATGCTCTTGAGCCACATTGGTCACAAACACACATTGTGACACTCAGCCTGAGCCCAGTCCTCAAGTAAGGCCTCTCAGTGGTTGGATGAAGAGACAGCATATGGGGCCTGCCATGCCCCTTGGCCCCAAATTTTAACCATAGTTTGGGTTGTCACTTCACTATTCCCCAAGGCTCTGCTTTGGAATTCCTCTTTGGTTCGGACACCTGAGGTAACAAACCTGAAAGGAGACCTCCCATCCCACAGATTGACGAAAAACAATGGGGACCGGGCCAAATCCACAGAGAGGAAGATTCGTCCATGGCCCATGAGGCCTCCCCACATTCCACGGCCATCGTTGACACAAAATAAAGAGACCAAAGCCTGAGCAAGCGCCTCAGACTCGCTCTTTCTTCATGTCCTGAAGAGTTCTTCTCATGGTTTGTAGATTGGGCCTGCCATACCTGCGTCCCCAATCCTAAGCTGAATTTGTGTTATCAGACTTCTGTCCTCAAAGTCCTGGGCCACACACCTCTAGGCTGGGTCCCTGGAGCCACACAGTAGGACAATGCCTCCCCAATGCTGGGGAATTCTGCCCATTCCATTGTCCAAAATTGTACAAATTAGGTGAACCCTCCAAAGTCCCCGAGGCCATCCCAATATGTAGTTCTCAGTGGACAAACAAGGGCGGTCTGACACCAGCTGAGCATCTACCTCCACTCATACCATAGATGGATGTCCTCAGAGAAGGAGATGGAAACAGACAGGACCCTAGGCCGTAATCGGATCCATTGCTTTGGTTTACAGGCATGTCTCCTCAAAATCCTGGATTCCAATACCAGCATAGGGGGTTTCCTGAGGCACCCATCAGAAAAAATCTCGTCTCCAGTAGGAAACTTAGCATGGGAACTATGTCAAAATATTATGAGAATACTTCAGAGTCCCCGTGCCACCGCCCCATTTCAAGGTCCTCATGGACACACACATATTAGGCCCCATACTCAGGAAAGTCCATTTCAACTCAGCCACCCCGGTTGCTCCCGCAGAGCCATCCATCTCAACTGTCTTGTAGCTAGGAGACTATTGGAATGCAAGGCGGTCTTTCCTGGCATCCATCCTCGAACGGTGCTCTAGTCATTCCATATGGGATGTTTTGGAGCTGCCCAACAGGTCTCAATTGTCCCGCAGAAGGAATCCTTTTAGGGGGCATCCCACAACTCCCAACGTGGGAAAACATCCATGGCCTTGAGATTCCTCTCCGTTCATGAAGGGGCAGTCATGCACAGAAACTACAACCTGAGCCAACGTCTGATCCTCGCCGTGACTTCAGATGCATGAGATATTGGTTCAGATGCTCAGGGGGTACCTGCCTTGCCCTCGACCTGAAGTCCAAGTCTAGCTTGTGTTCTCAGACTTCTGTCCTCACACTACTGGCCCAGAATCCCACAAGTTTGGCAATTCCGGACCCACAATGCAGCACTGTGCCTGCCCTCTAGAAAAAATATCATGCCTAATGAGCTACCCAGGCACCTTAAATGAGGATCAACCTACACGGCACTCGACTGTACCCAATTATAGAGTCTAACCTGGGCACTAATGCACTGTCTGACACAACCTGAGCGCGAACCTCCTGACCAACAACCAGGCAGCTGACCACAGAATGAGAACATCAGAACCACCATGGCCTTAGGTCATCATCTCTTCCCAACTGTGGTTTTCAGGATTCAGAACCTAGACCTTATATCCAACAACAGCCCAGGGTTGAAAATGATGCAGAAATCAGAACTCCTTCCCCATGGCAAGAGACCTTGTGATTGGCATGTTGTCCAAAGTTCTGTGTAGATGAAACCAGTGTGGCCCATGAGGCCCCACACATGCTCGCGGGCCACATTGGTCACAAACACACATTGTGACCCTCAGTCTGAGCCCAGTCCTCAAGTAAGGCCTCTCGGTGGCTGGTGAAGAGACAGCATATGGGGCCTGCCATGCCCCTAGGCCCCAAATTTTAACCATAGTTTGGGTTGTCCCTTCACTCTTCCCCAGGGCTCTGCTTTGGAATTCCTCTTTGGTTGGGACACCTGAGGTAACAAACCTGAAAGGAGACCTCCCATCCCACAGATTGACGTAAAACAATTGGGACCGGGCCAAATCCACAGAGAGGAAGGTTCGTCCATGGCCCATGAGCTTCACCAAATTCCACGGCCATCGTTGACACAAAATCCAGAGACCAAAGCCTGAGCAAGCGCCTCAGACTCGCTCTTTCTTCGTATCCTGAAGAGTTCTTCTCATGGTTTGTAGATTGGGACTGCCACACATACGTCCCCAAACCTCAGCTGAGTTTGTGTTTTCAGACTTCTGTCCTCAAAGTCCTGGGCCACACACCCTCCAGGCTGGGGCCCCTTGAGCCACACATTAGGACTGTTCCTACCCCATGCATGGTAATTCTGCCCATTCCATTGTCCAAAATTGTACAAATTAGGAGAACCCTCCAAAGTCCCCGAGGCCATCCCAATATGTAGGTCTCTTTGGACAAACAAGGGCGGTCTGACACCAGCTGAGCATCTACATCCACTCATAACATACATGGATGTCCCCAGAGAAGGAGATGGTACCAGACAGGAACCTAGGCCATAATCGGATCCATGGCTTTGGTTTACAGGCATGTCTCCTCAAAAGCATGGATTCCAATACCAGCCTAGGGGGTTTCCTGAGGCACCCATCAGAACACATCTCGTCTCCACGAGGAAACTTGTGCTTGGGACCTATGTCAAAATCTTAGGAGAATAATTCAGAGTCCCGGTGCCACCGCTCCATACCAAGGTCCTCATGGACACAAACACACATTAGGCCCCATGCTCAGGAAAGTCCATTTCAACTCAGCCATCCTGGTTGCTCCCGCAGAGCCATCCGATCTCAACTGTCTTGTTGCTAGTAGACATTTGGAATGCGTGGCGGGCTTCCCTGGCATACATCCTCGAACGTTGCTCTGGAGTCATACCATATGGGATGTGTTGGAGCTGCCCAACAGGTCTCAATTGTCCCGCAGAAGGAATCCTTGAAGGTGGCATCCCAGAACTCCCAACGTGGGAAAACCTCCATGGCCTTGAGATTCCTCTCCGTTCATGAAGGGGCAGTCATGCACAGAAACTACAACCTGAGCCAACGTCTGATCCTCGCCGTGACTTCAGATGCATGAGATATTGGTCAGATGTGCAGGGGTACCTGCCTTGCCCTCGGGCTGAAGCCCAAGTCTAGCTTGTGGTCTCAGACTTCTGTCCTCACACTACTGGCCCAGAAGCCCTCAAGTTTGGCAATTCCGGACCCACAATGCAGCACTCTGCCTGCCCTCGAGAAAAAATATCTTGCCTAATTAGCTGCCCAGGCACCTCAAATGAGGATCAAAATACACGGCACTCGACTGTACCCAAATTACATAGTCTAACCTGGGCACTAATGCACTGTCTGACACAACCTGAGCCCGAACCTCCTGACCAACAACCGGGCAGCTGACCGCACACTGAGCACATCAGAACCACCATGGCCTTAGGTCATCATCTCATCCCAACTGCGGCTTTCAGGCTTCCGAACCTAAACCATTCTCCAACCCCTGCTCAGGGTTGAAAATGATGCAGAAATCAGAACTCCGTCCCCATTGCAAGAAACCTTGTGATTGGCATGTTGTCCTCAGATCAGTGTAGTTTAAACCAGGGTGGCCCATGAGGCCCCACCCATGTTCGCGGGCCACATTGGTCACAAACACAAATTGTGACCCTCAGCCTGAGCCCTGTCCTCAAGTAAGGGCTCTCAAGGGCTGGATGAAGAGACAGCATATGGGGCCTGCCATGCCCCTAGGCCCCAAATTTTAACCATAATTTTGGTTGTCCCCTCACTCTTCCCCAGGGCTCTGCTTTGGATTCCTCTTTGCTTGGGACACCTGAGGTAACAAACCTGAAAGGAGACCTCCAATCCCACAGATTGACGAAAAACAATTGGGACCGGGCCAAATGCCAAGAGATGAAGATTCGTCCATGTCCCATTAGTCCTCCCCTCATTCCACGGCCATCGTTGACAAAAAATCCAGAGACCAAAGCCTGAGCAAGCGCCTCAGACTCGCTCTTTCTTCAATCCTGAAGACTTCTTCTCATGTTTTGTAGATTGGGCCTGCCATACCTACGTCCCCAAACCTAAGCTGAGTTTGTGTTTTCAGACTTCTGTCCTCAAAGTCCTGGGTCAAACCCTCCAGGATGGGGCCCCTGGAGCCACATATTAGGACTATGCCTACCCCATACATGGGAATTCTGCCCATTACATTGTCCAAAATTGTACAAATTAGGATAACCCTCCAAATTCCCCGAGGCCATCCCAATATGTAGGTCTCTGTGGACAAACAAGGGCGGTCTGACACCAGCTGAGCATCTACCTCCACTCATACCATAGATGGATGTCCCCAGAGAATGAGATGTAACCAGACAGGACCCGAGGCCATAATCGGATCCATTGCTTTGGTTTACAGGCATGTCTCCTCAAAATCCTGGATTCCAATACCAGCATAGGGGGTTTCCTGAGGCACCCATCAGAAAAAGTCTCGTCTCCACGAGGAAACTTGTACATGGGACCTATGTCAAAATCTTAAAAAATAATTCAGAGTCCCGGTGTCACCGCCCCATTCCAAGGTCCTCATGGACACAAACACACATTAGGCCTCATGCTCAGGAAAGTCCATTTCAACTCAGCCACCCTGGTTGCTCCCAATAGCCATCCGATCTCAACTCTCTTGTTGCTAGGAGACAATTGGAATGCAAGGCGGGCTTCCTTGGCATCCATACTCGATCGGTGCTCTGGAGTAATTCCATATGGGATGTGTTGGAGCTGCCCAACAGGTCTCATGTCCCGCAGAAGGTATCCTTGAAGGGGGCATCCCACAACTCCCAACGTGGGAAAAACTCCATGGCCTTGAGATACCTCTCCGTTCATGAAGGGGCAGTCATGCACAGAAACTACAACCTGAGCCAACGCCTGATCCTCGCCGTGACTTCAGATGCATGAGATATTGGTTCAGATGTGCAGGGGGTACCTGCCTTGCCCTCGGCCTGAAGCCCAAGTCTAGCTTGTGTTCTCAGACTTCTGTCCTCACACTACTGGCCCAGAAGCCCTCAAGTTTGGCAATTCCGGACCCACAATGCAGCACTGTGCCTGCACTCTAGAAAAAATATCATGCCTAATGAGCTGCGCAGGCACCTCAAATGAGGATCAACCTACACGGCACTCGACTGTATCCAAATTATAGAGTCTAACCTGGGCACTAGCACTGTCTAACAAAACCTGAGCCCGAACCTCCCGACCAACAACCAGGCAGCTGACCGCACACTGAGCACATCAGACCCACCATGGCCTAAGGTCATCATCTCTTCCCAACTGCGGTTTTCAGGCTTCCGAACCTAGACCTTATCTCCAACCACTGCCCAGGGTTGAAAATGATGCAGAAATAAGAACTCCTTCCCCATGGCAAGAGACCTTGTGATTGGCATGTTGTCCAAAGTTCAGTGTAGTTGAAACCAGTGTGGCCCTTGAGGCCCCGCCCATGCTCGCAAGCCACATTGGTCACAAACACACATTGTGACCCTCAGTCTGAGCCCAGTCCTCAAGTAAGGACTCTCAGTGGCTGGATGAAGAGACAGCATATGGGGCCTGCCATACCCCTAGGCCCCAAATTTTACCATAGTTTGGGTTGTCCCTTCACTCTTCCCCAGGGCTCTGCTTTGGAATTCCTCTTTGGTTGGGACACCCGAGGTAACAAACCTGAAAGGAGACCTCCCATCCCACAGATTGACGAAAAACAATTGGGACTGGGCCAAATCCACAGAGAGGAAGATACGTCCATGGCCCATGAGGCCTCCCCACATTTCACGGCCATCGTTGACACAAAATCCAGAGACCAAAACCTGAGAAGGGCCTCAGACTCGCTCTTTCTTCATATCCTGATGAGTTCTTCTCATGGTTTGTAGATTGGGACTGCCACACCTACGTCCCCAAACCTCAGCTGAGTTTGTGTTTTCAGACTTCTGTCCTCAAAGTCCTGGGCCACACACCCTCCAGGCTGGGGCCCCTGGAGCCACACATTAGGACTGTGCCTACCCCATGCATGGGAATTCTGCCCATTCAATTGTCCAAAATTGTACAAATTAGTAGATCCCTCCAAAGTCCCGGAGGCCATCCGTATTTGTAGGTCTCAGTGGACAAACAAGGGCGGTCTGACACCAGCTGAGTATCTACGTCCACTCAAACCATAGATTGATGTCCCCAGAGAAGGATATGATACCAGACAGGTCCCTAGGCCATAATAGGATCCATTGCTTTGGTTTACAGGCATGTCTCCTCAAAATCCTGGATTCCAATACCAGCATAGTTTGTTTCCTGAGGCACCCATCAGAAAAAATCTCGTCTCCACGAGGAAACTTGTGCATGGGACCTATGTCAAAATCTTAGGAGAATACTTCAGAGTCCAGGTGCCACCGCTCCATTCCAAGTTCCTCATGGACACATACACACATTAGGCCCCATGCTCAGGAATGTCCATTTCAACTCAGCCACCCCGGTTGCTCCCGCAGAGCCATCTGATCTCAACTGTCTTGTTGCTAGAAGAAAATTGGAATGCGAGACGGGCTTCCCTGGCATCCATCCTCGAACGGTGCTCTGGAGTCATTCCATATGGGATGTTTTGGAGCTGCCCAACAGGTCTCAATTGTCCCGCAGAAGGAATCCTTGAAGGGGGCATCCCACAACTCCCAACGTGGGAAAACCTTCATGGCCTTGAGTTTCCTCTCCGTTCATGAAGGGGCAGTCATGCACAGAAACTCCAAACTGAGCCAACGTCTGATCCTCGCCGTGACGTCAGATGCATGAGATATTTGTTCAGATGTGCAGGGGGTACCTGCCTTGCCCTCGGCCTGAAGCCCAAGTCTAGCTTGTGTTCTCAGACTTCTGTCCTCATACTACTGGCCCAGAAGCCCTCACGTTTGGCAATTCCGGACCCACAATGCAGCACTCTGCCTGCCGTCTAGAAAAAATATCTTGCCTAATGAGCTGCCCAGGCACCTTAAATGAGGATCAACCTACACGGCACTCGACTATACCCAAATTATAGAGTCTAACCTGGGCACAAATGCACTGTCTTACACACCCTGAGCCCGAACCTCCTGACCAACAACCAGGCAGCTGACCGCACACTGAGCACATCAGTCTCACCATGGCCTTAGGTCATCATCTCTTCCCAACTGCGGTTTTCAGGCTTCCGAACATAGACCTTATCTCCAACCACTGCCCAGGGTTGAAAATGATGCAGAAATCAGAACTCCTTCCCCATGGCAAGAGACCTTGTGATTGGCATATTGTCCAAACTTCAGTGTAGTTGAAACCAGTGTGGCCCATGAGGCCCCGCCCATGCCTGCAAGCCACAAACAAACCTGAAAGGATACCTCCCATCCCACATTTGGACGAAAATCAATTGGGACTGGGCCAAATCCACAGAGAGGATAATTCGTCCATGGCCCATGAGGCCTCCACACATTCCACGGCCATCGTTGATAAAAATTCAGACACAAAAGCCTGAGCAAGCGCCTCAGACTCGCTCTTAATTCATATCCTGAAGAGTTCTTCTAATGGTTTGTAGATTGGGCCTGCCATACCTAGTCCCCAAACCCTAAGCTGAGTTTGTGTTTTCAGACTTCTGTCCTCAAAGTCCTGGGCCTTACACCATCCAGGCTGGGGCCCCTGAAGCCACCCATTAGGACTGTGCCTACCCAATGAATAGGAATTCTGCCCATTCCATTGTCCAAAATCGTACAAAGTAGGAGAACCCTCCAATGTCTCTGAGGCCATCTCAATATTGTAGGTCTCCCGGGACAAACAAGGGCGGTATGACACCAGCTGAGCATCTACCTCCACTCATACCATTGATGGATGTCCCAAGAGAAGGAGATGGAAACAGACAGGGCCCTAGGCCAAAATTGGATCCATTGCTTTGGTTTACAGGCATGTCTCCTCAAATACCTGGATTCCAAGACCAGCATAATGGGTTTACTGAGGCACCCATCAGAACAAATCTCGTCTCCACAAGGAAACTGTGCATGGGAGCTATGTCAAATGTTTAGGAGAATACTTCAGGGTCCGGTGCCACCGCCCCATTCCAAGGCCCTCATGGACAAAAACACACATTAGGCCCCATCCTCAGGAAAGTCCATTTTAATAGCCACCCCGGTTGCTCCCGCAGATCCATTCGATCTAAACTGTCTTGTTGCTAGGAGACAATTGGAATGCGAGGCGGGCTTCCCTGGCATTAATCCTCGAACGGTGCTCTGGAGTCATTCCATATGGGATGTGCTGGAGCTGCCCAACAGGTCTCAATTGTCCCGCAGAAGGAATGCTTGAAGGGGGCATCCCACAACTCCCAACGTGGGAAAATCTCCATGGCCTTGAGATTCCGCTCCGTTCATGAAGGGGCAGTCATGCACAGAAACTCCAACCAGAGCCAATGTCTAATCCTCGCCGTTACTTCTGATGCATGAGATATCGTTTCAGATTGCAGGGTGTACCTGCCCGGCCCTCGGCCTGAAGCCCAAGTCTAGCTTGAGTTCTCAGACTTCTGTCCTCACACTCCTGGCCCAGAAGCCCTCACGTTTGGCAACTCCGGAGCCACAATGCAGCACTCTACCTGCCCTCTAGAAAAATATCTTGCCTAATGAGCTGCCCAGGCTCCTCAAATGCGGAACAATCTACAGGCACTCGACTGTACCCATATTATACAGTCTAAACTGGGCACTAATGCACTTTCTGACACAACGTGAGCCCGAACTTCCTGACCAACACCCAGGCAGCTGACAGCACACTGAGCACAACAACCTTCCATGGCCTTAGGTCGTCATCTCTTCCCAATTTCTCTGGCTTCAGAACATAGACCTTATCTCCAACCACTGCCCAGGGTTGAAAATAATGCAGAAATCAGAACTCCTTCCCCATGGCAAGAGACCTTGTGATTGGCATGTTGTCCAAAGTTCAGTGTAGTTGAAACCAGTGTGGTCCATGAGGCCCCGCCCATGCTCGCGTGCCACATTGGTCACAAACACACATTGTGACCCTCAGCCTGAGCCCAGTCCTCAAGTAAGGCCTCTCAGTGGCTGGATGAAGAGACAGCATATGGGGCCTGCCATGCCCCTAGGCCCCAATTTTTAACCATAGTTTGGGTTGTCCCTTCACTCTTCCTCAGGGCTCTGCTTTGGAATTCCTCTTTGGTTGGGGCACCTGAGGTAACAAACCTGAAAGGAGACCTCCCATCCCACAGATTGACGAAAAACAATTGGGACTGGGCCAAATCCACAGAGAGGAAGATTCGTCCATGGCCCATGAGGCCTCCCCACATTCCACGGCCATCGTTGATACAAAATCCAGACACAAAAGCCTGAGCAAGCGCCTCAGAATCGCTCTTTCTTCATATCCTGAAGAGTTCTTATAATGGTTTGTAGATTGGGCCTGCCATAACTACGTCCCCAAAACCTAAGCTGAGTTTTTGTTTTCAGACTTCTGTCCTCAAAATCCTGTGCCATACTCCATCCAGGCTGGGGCACCTGAAGCCACCCATTAGGATTGTGCTTACCCAATGAATAGGAATTCTGCCCATTCTATTGTCCAAATCGTACAAATTAGGAGAACCCCCCAAAGTCCCCGAGGCCATCCCAATAGTGTAGGTCTCCCGGAACAAACAAGGGTGGTTTGACACCAGGTGAGCATCTACCTCCACTCATACCATAGATGGATGTCCCCAGAGAAGGATATGGAAACAGACAGGACCCTAGGCCAAAATCGGATCCATTGCTTTGGTTTACAGGCATGTCTCTTCAAATGCCTGGATTCCAAGACAAGCATAGGGGGTTTCCTGAGGCACCCATCAGAACAAATCTCGTCTCCACAAAGAAACTGTGCATGGGAGCTATGTCAAATGTTTAGGAGAATACTTCAGGGTCCCGGTGCCACCGCCCCATTCCAAGGCCCTCATGCACAAAAACACACATTAGGATCCATCCTCAGGAAAGTCCATTTCAACTCAGCCACCCCGATTGATCCCGCAGAGCCATCCTATCTCAACTGTCTTGTTGCTAGAAGACAATTGGAATGTGAGGCGGGCTTCCCTGGCATCCATCCTCGAACGGTGCTCTGGAGTCATTCCATATGGGATGTTTTGCAGCTGCCCAACAGGTCTCAATTGTGCCGCAGAAGGAATCCTTGAAGGGGGCATCCCACCACCCAACGTGCAAAACCTCCATGGCCTTGAGATTCCGCTCCGTTCATGAAGTGGCAGTCATGCACAGAAACTCCACCTGAGCCAAGTCTGAACCTCGCTGTGACATCTGATGCATGAGATATCGGTTCAGATCTGAAGGTGGTACCTGCTGTGCGCTCGGCCTGAAGCCCAAGTCTAGCTTGTGTTTTCAGACTTCTGTCCTCACACGCCTGGCCCAGAAGCCCTCAAGTTTGGCAATTCCGGACCCACAATGCAGCACTGTGCCTGCCCTCTAGAAATAATATCTTGCCTAATTTGTAGCCTAGGCACCTCAAATGCGGAACAACCTACACGGCACTCGACTGTACCCATATTATAGAGTCTAACCTGGGCACTAATGCACTGTCTGACACAACCTGAGCCCGAACTTTCTGACCAACACCCAGGCAGCTGACCGCACACTGAGCACATCAGACCCGCCATGGACTTAGGTCGTCATCTCTTCCCAACGGTAGTTTTCAGACTTCAGAACCTAGACCTTATCTCCAAACAATGCCCAGGGTTGAAAAGGATGCAGAAATCACAACTCCTTCCGCATGGCAAGAATCCTTATGATTAGTATGTTGTCCAAACTTCAGTGTAGTTGAAACCAGTGTGGCCCATGCTTGCGGCGCACATTGGTCACAAACACACATTGGAACCCTCAGCCTGAGCCCAGTCCTCAAGTAAGGACTCTCAGTGGCTAGAAAAGAGACAGCTATTGGGACTGCCATGCACCTAGGCCCCAATTTTTAACCATAGTTTGGGTTGTCTCTTCACTCTTCCCCAGGGCTCTCCCTTGGAATTCCTCTTAGTTGGGACACCTGACATAACAAACCTGAAAGGAGACCTCCCATCCCACAGATTGACGAAAAACAATTTGGACTGGGCCAAATCCACAGAGAGGAAGTTTCGTTCATGGCCCATGAGGCCTTCCCACATTCCAAGGCCATCGTTGATACAAAATCCAGAGACAAAATCCTGAGCAAGCGCCTCAGATTCGCTCTTTCTTCATATCCTGAAGAGTTCTTCTCATGGTTTATAGATTGAGCCTGCCATACTACGTCCCCAAACCTAAGCTGAGTTTGTTTTTTCAGACTTCTGTCCTCAAAGTCCTGGGCAACACACCCTCCAGGCTGGGGCCCCTGGATCCACACATTAGGACAGTGCCTACCCAATCCATGGGAATTCTGCCCATTCCATTGTCCAAAATCGTGCAAATTAGGAGAAATCTCCAAAGTCCCCATGGCCATCCCAATAGTGTAGGTCTCGGGGACAAACAAGGGCGGTCTGACACCAGCTGAGCATCTATCTCCACTCATTCCATAGATGGATATCCCCAGAGAAGAAGATTGAACCAGAAAGGACCCTAGGCCATAATCGGATCCATTGCTTTGGTTTACAGGCATGTGTCCTCAAAAGCCTGGATTCCAATACCAGCATAGGGGGTTTCCTGAGGCACCCATCAGAACAAATCTCGTCTCCACAAGAAAACTTGTGCATAGGAGCTACGTCAAAAGCTTAGGAGAATACTTCAGGGTCCCTGTGCCACCGCCCCATTCCAAGGCCCTCATGGAAACAAACACACATTAGGCCCCATCCTCATGAAAGTCCATTTCAACTCAGCCACCCCGGTTGCTCCCGCAGAGCCATCCGATCTCAACTGTCTTGTTGCTATGAGACAATTGGAATGCGAGGCGGGCTTCCCTGGCATCCATCCTCCAATGGTACTCTGGAGTCATTCCATATGGGATGTACTGAAGCTGCCCAACAGGTCTCAATGGAACCGCAGAAGGAATCCTTGAAGGGGGCATCCCACAACTCCCAAAGTGGGAATACCTCCATGGCCTTGCGATTCCGCTCCGTTCATCAGGGGCAGTCATGCACAGAAACTCCAACCTGAGCCAACGTCTGATCATCGCCTTGACTTCAGATGCTTGAGATATTGGTTCAGATCTGCAGGGGGTACCTGCCGTGCCCTCGGCCTGAAGCCCAAATCAGGCTTGTGTTCTCAGACTTCTGTTCTCACACTCGTGGCTCAGAAGCCGTCATGTTTGGCAATTCCGGACCCACAATGCAGCACTCTGAATGCCCTCGGCAAAAATATCTTGCCTAATGAGCTGCCAAGACACCTCAAATGAGGATAAACCTACACGGCATTCGACTGTACCCAAAATATAGAGTCTCACCTGAGCACTAATGCACTGTCTGACACAATCTGAGCCAGAACCTCCATATCAAACCCCATGCAGCTGACTGCACACTGAGCATAACAGACCCTCCATGGCCTTAGGTTGTCATCTCTTCCCAAATGCGGTTTTTCAGGGTTCAGAAACTAGACCTTAACTCCAAAAACTGCCCAGAGTTGAAAATGATGCAGAAATCAGATCACCTTCCCCTAGGCAAGAGAACTTGTGATTGGCATGTTGTCCAAAGTCCAGTGTAGTTGAAACCAATGTGGCCAATGAGGCCCCGCCCATGCTCGTGGGCCACATTGTTCACAAACACACATTGTGACCCTCAGCCTGAGCCCAGTTCTCAAGTAAGGCCTCTCAGTGGCTGGATGAAGAGACAGCATATTGGGCCTGCCATGCCCCTAGGCCCGAATTTTTTTCCATAATTTGGGTTGTCCCTTCACTATCCCAGGGCTCTGCTTTGGAATTCCTCTTTTTCGGACACCTGAGGTAATAAACCTGAAAGGAGACCTCCCATCCTACAGATTGATGAAAACAATGGGGCCGGGCCAAATCCACAGAGAGGAAGATTCGTCCATGACCCATGAGGCCTCCCCACATACCACGGCCATCGTTGATACAAAATCCAGAGACAAAAGCCTGAGCAAGCGCCTCAGATTAATTCTTTCTTCATATCCTGAAGAGTTCTTCTCATGGTTTGTAGATTGGGCCTGCCATACCTACGTCCCAAAACCTAAGCTGAGTTTGTGTTTTCAGACTTCTGTCCTCAAAGTCCTGGGCCACACACCCTCCAGGCTGGGGCCCCTGGAGCCACACATTAGGACTGTGCCTACCCAATCCATGGGAATTCTGCCCATTCCGATGTCCACAATCGTACAAATTAGGAGAACTCTCCAAAGTACCCGAGGCCATCCCAATAGTGTAGGTCTCCGGGGACAAACAAGGGCGGTCTAACACCAGTTGAGCATCTACCTCCACTCATTCCATAGATGGATATCCCCGGAGAAGAAGATTGAACCAGACAGGACCCTAGGCCATAATCGGATCCATTGCTTTGGTTTTCAGGCATGTCTCGTCAAAAGCCTGGATTCCAATACCAGCATAAGGGGTTTCCTGAGGCACCCATCAGAACAAATCTCGTCTCCACAAGGAAATTTGTGCATGGGAGCTACGTCAAAAGCTTAGGAGAATACTTCAGGGTCCCGGTGCCACCGCCCCATTCCAAGGCCCTCATGGTCACAAACACACATTAGGCCCCATCCTAGGAAAGTCCATTTCAACTCAGCCACCCCGGTTGCCTCCGCAGAGCCACCCATCTCAACTGTCTAGTTGATAGGAGACAATTGGAATTCGAGGTGGTCTTCCCTGGCATCCATCCTCCAACGGTGCTCTGGAGTCATTCCATATGGGATGTCCTGGAGCTGCCCAACAGGTCTCAATTGTCCCGCAGAAGGAATCCTTGAAGGGGGCATCCCACAACTCCCAACGTGGGAAAACCTCCATGGCCTCGAGATTCTGCTCCGTTCATGAAGGGGCAGTCATGCACAGAAACTCCAAACTGAGCCAACGTCTGATCCTCGCCGTGGCTTCAGATGCTTGAGATATTGGTTCAGATCTGCAGGGTGTACCTGCCGTGCCCTCAGCCTGAAGCCCAAATCAGGCTTGTGTTCTCAGACTTCTGTCCTCATACTCGTGGTCCAGAAGCCCTCAAGTTTGGCAATTCCGGACCAACAATGCAGCACTCTGCCTGCACTCTGGAAAAAATATCTTGCCTAATGAGCAGCCCAGGCACCTCAAATGAGGATAAACCTACACGGCATTCGACTGTACCCAAATTATATAGTATAACCTGGGCACTAATGCACTGTCTGACACAATATGAGCCAGAACCTCCTGACCAAAACCCAGGCAGCTGACTGTACACTGAGAATATCAGACCCGCCATGGCCTTAGGTCGTCATCTCTTCAGAACTGCGGTTTTTCAGGCTTCAGAACCAAGACCTTATTTCCAACCACTGCCAAGGGTTGATAATGATGCAAAAATCAGAACACCTTCCCCATGGCAAGAGACCTTGTGATTGGCATGTTGTCCAAAGTTCAGTGTAGTTGAAACCAGTGTGGTCCATGAGGCCCCGCCCATGCTCGCAAGCCACATTGGTCACAAACACACATTGTGACCCTCAGCCTGAGCCCAGTCCTCAAGTAAGGCCTCTCAGTGGCTGGATGAAGAGACAGCATATGGGGCCTGCCATGCCCCTAGGCCCCAATTTTTAACCATAATTTGGGTTGTCCCTTCACTCTTTCCCAGGGTTCTGCTTTGGAATTCCTCTTTTTCAGACACCTGAGGTAATAAACCTGAAAGGAGACCTCCCATCCTACAGACTGACGAAAACAATGGGGCCGGTCCAAATCCACAGAGAGGAAGATTCGTCCATGACCCATGAGGCCTCCCCACATTCCACGGCCATCGTTGATACAAAATCCAGAGACAAAAGCCTGAGCAAGTGCCTCAGACTCGCTCTTTCTTCATATCCTGAAGAGTTCTTCTCATGGTTTGTAGATTGGGCTTGCCATACCTACGTCCCCAAACCTAAGTTGAGTTTGTGTTTTCAGCCTTCTGTCCTCAAAGTCCTGGGCCACACACCCTCCAGGCTGGGGCCCCTGGAGCCACACATTAGGACTGTGCCTACCCAATCCATGGGAATTCTGCCCATTCTGATGTCCAAAATCGTACAAATTAGGAGAACTCTCCAAAGTACCCGAGGCCATCCCAATAGTGTAGGTCTCCGGGGACAAACAAGGGCGGTCTAACACCAGTTGAGCATCTACCTCCACTCATTCCATAGATGGATATCCCCAGAGAAGAAGATTGAACCAGACAGGACCCTAGGCCATCATCGGATCCATTGCTTTGGTTTACAGGCATGTCTCGTCAAAAGCCTGGATTCCAATACCAGCATAAGGGGTTTCCTGAGGCACCCATCAGAACAAATCTCGTCTCCTCAAGGAAACTTGTGCATGGGAGCTACGTCAAAAGCTTAGGAGAATACTTCAGGGTCCCGGTGCCACCGCCCCATTCCAATGCCCTCATGGACACAAACACATATTAGCCCCATACTCAGGAAAGTCCATTTCAACTCAGCCATCCCGGTTGCTCCCGCAGAGCCATCCAATCTCAACTGTCCTGTTGCTAGGAGACAATTGGAATACGAGGCGGGCTTCCCTGGCATCCATCATCCAACGATGCTCTGGAGTCATTCCATATGGGATGTCCTGGAGCTGCCCAACAGGTCTCAATTGTCCCGCAGAAGGAATCCTTGAAGGGGGCATCCCACAACTCCCAACGTGGGAAAACCTCCATGGCCTTGAGTTTCTGCTCCGTTCATGAATGGGCAGTCATGCACAGAAACTCCAAACTGAGCCAACGTCTGATCCTCGCCGTGACTTCAGATGCTTGAGATATTGGTTCAGATCTGCAGGGGGTACCTGCCGTGCCCTCGGCCTGTAGCCATGGTCTAGCTTGTGTTCTCAGACTTCTGTCCTCACATCTGTGGCCCAGAAGCCCTCAAGTTTGGCAATTCCGGACCCACAATGCAGCACTCTGCACGCCCTCTATAAATAATATCTTGACTAATGAGCTGCCCAGGCACCTCAAATGAGGATAAAACTTCACGGCACTCGACTCTACCCAAATTTTATAGCCTAACCTGGGCAGTAAAGCACTGTCTGACACAACCTGAGCCAGAAACTCCTGAATAACACCCAGGAAGCTGACAGCACACTGAGCATATCAGACCCGCCATGGCCTTAGGTCGTCATCTCATCCCAACTGCGGTTTTTCAGGTTCAGAACCTAGGCCTTATCTCCAACCACTTCTCAGCGTTGAAAAAGATGCAGAAATCAGAACACCTTCCCCATGGCAAGAGACCTTGTGATTGGCATGATTTCCAAAGACCAGTGTAGTTGAAACCAGTGTGGCTCATGAGGCCCCGCTCATGCTCGCAAGCCACATTGGTCACAAACACATTGTGACCCTCAGCCTGAGCCCAGTCCTCAAGTAAGGCCTCTCAGTGGCTGGATGAAGAGACAGCATATTGGGCCCTGCCCCTAGGCCCCAAATTTTAACCATAGTTTTGGTTGTCCCCTCACTCTTCCCCAGGGCTCTGCTTTGGAATTCCTCTTTGGTTGGGACACCTGAGGTAACAAACCTGAAAGGAGACCTCCCATCCCACAGATTGACGAAAAACAATTGGGACCAGGCCAAATGCCAAGAGATGAAGATTCGTCCATGGCCCATTAGGCCTCCCCTCATTCCACGGCCATCGTTGACAAAAAATCTAGAGACCAAAGCCTGAGCAAGCGCCTCAGACTCGCTCTTTCTTCATAACCTAAAGACTTCTTCTCATGGTTTGTAGATTGGGCCTGCCATACCTACGTCCCCAAACCTAACTGAGTTTGTGTTTTCAGACTTCTGTCCTCAAAGTCCTGGGACACACCCTCAAGGCTGGGGCCCCTGGAGCCACACATTAGGAATGTGCCTACCCCATGTATGGTAATTCTGCCCATTCCATTGTCCAAAATTGTACAAATTAGGAGAACCCGCCAAAATCCCCGAGGCCATCCCAATACTAGGTCTCTGTGGACAAACAAGGGCGGTCTGACACCAGCTGAGAATCTACCTCCACTCATACCATAGATGGATGTTCCTAGAGAAGGAGATGGAACCAGACAGGACCCGAAGCCATAATCGGATCCATTGCTTTGGTTTACAGGCATGAATCCACAAAATCATGGATTCCTATACCAGCATAGGGGGTTTCCTGAGGCACCCAGCAGAAAAAACCTAGTCTCCACGAGGAAACTTGTGCATGGGACCTATGTCAAAATATTAGGAGAATACTTCAGAGTCCCGGTGCCACCGCCCCATACCAAGGTCCTCATGGACACAAAAACACATTAGGCCCCATGCACAGAAAAGTCCATTTCAACTCAGCCACCCCGGTTGCTCCCGCAGAGCCATCCGATATCAACTGTCTTGTTGCTAGGAGACAAATGGAATGCGAGGCGGGCTTCCCTGGCATCCATCCTCGAACGGTGCTCTGAAGTAATTCTATATGGGATGTGTTGGAGCTGCCAACATGTCTCAATTGTCCCGCAGAAGGAATCCTTGAAGAAGGCATCCCACAACTCCCAACGTGGGAAAACCTCCATGGCCTTGAGATTCCTCTCCGTTCATGAAGGGGCAGTCATGCACAGAAACTACAACCTGAGCCAACGTCTGATTCTCGCCGTGACTTCAGAAGCATGAGATATTGGTTCAGATGTGCAGGGGGTACCTGCCTTGCCCTCGGCCTGAAGCCCAAGTCTAGCTTGTGTTCTCAGACTTCTGTCCTCACACTACTGGCCCAGAAGCCCTCACGTTTGGCAATTCCGGACCCACAATGCAGCACTCTGCCAGCCCTCTAGAAAAAATATCTTGCCTAATGAGCTGCCCAGGCACCTCAAATGAGGATCAACATACACGGCACTCGACTATACTCAAATTATAGAGTCTAACCTGGGCACTAATGCACTGTCTGACACAACCTGAGCCCGAACCTCCTGACCAACAACCAGGCAGCTGACCTCACACTGAGCACATCAGACCCACCATGGCCTTAGGCCATCATCTCTTCCCAACAGAGGTTTTCAGGCTTCCGACCTAGACCTTATCTCCAACCACTGCCCAGGGTTGAAAATGATGCAGAAATCAGAACTCCTTCACCATAGCAAGAGACCTTGTGATTGGCATGTTGTCCAAAGTTCAGTGTAGATGAAACCAGTGTGGCCCATGGGGCCCCGCCCATGCTCTAGAGCCACAATGGTCACAAAAACACATTGTAACCCTCAGCCTGAGCCCAGTCCTCAAGTAAGGCCTCTCAGTGGCTGGATGAAGAGACAGCATATGGGGCCTGCCATGCCCCTAGGCCCCAAATTTTAACCATAGTTTGGGTTGTCCCTTCACTCTTCCCCAGGGCTCTGCTTTGGAATTCCTCTTTGGTTGGGCACCTGAGGTAACAAACATGAAAGGAGACCTCACATCCCACAGATTGACGAAAAACAATTGGGACCGATCCAAATCCACAGAGAGGAAGATTCGTCCATGGCCCATGCGGCCTCCCACATTCCACGGCCATCGTTGACACAAAATCCAGAGACCAAAGCCTGAGCAAGTGCCTCAGACTCGCTCTTTCTTCATATCCTGAAGAGTTCTTCTCATGGTTTGTAGATTGGGCCTGCCATACCTACGTCTCCAAACTTAAGCTGAGTTTGTGTTTTCAGACTTCTGTCCTCAAAGTCCTGGGCCACACACCCTCCAGGCTGGGGCCCCTGGAGCCACACATTAGGACTGTGCCTACCCCATGCATGGAAATTCTGCCCATTCCATGGTCCAAAATTGGACAATTTAGGAGAACCCTCCAAAGTCCCCGAGGCCATCCCAATATCTAGGTCTCGGTGGACAAACAAGGGCAGTCTGACACTTGCTTAGTATCTACGTCCACTCATACCATAGATGGATGTCCCCAGAAAAGGATATGGTACCAGACAGGACCCTAGGCCATAATCGGATCCATTGCTTTGGTTTACAGGCATGTCTCCTCATAGCCTGGATTCCGATACCAGCATATGGGGTTTCCTGAGGCACCCATCAGAAAATATCTCGTCTCCACGAGGAAACTTGTGCATGGGACTTATGTCAAAATCTTAGGAGAGTACTTCAGAGTCGTGGTGCCACCGCTCCATTCCAAGGTCCTCATGGGCACAAACACACATTAGGCCCCAGGCTCAGGAAAGTCCATTTCAACTCAGCCACCCCGGTTGCTCCCGCAGAGCCATCCGAACTCAACTGTCTTGTTGCTAGGAGACAATTGGAATGCGAGGCGGGCTACCCTGGCATCCATCCTCGAACGGTGCTCTGGAGTCATTCCATATGGGATGTTTTGGAGCTGCCCAACAGCTCTCAATTGTCCCGCAGAAGGAATCCTTGAGGGGGCATCCCACAACTCCCAACGTGGGAAAACCTCCATGGCCTTGAGTTTCCTCTCCGTTCATGAAGGGGCAGTCATGCACAGAAACTACAACCTGAGCCAACTTCAGACCTCGCCGTGACTTCAGATGCATGAGATATTGGTTCAGATGTGCAGGGGGTACCTGCCTTGACCTCGACCTGAAGCCCAAGTCAAGCTTGTGGTCTCAGACTTCTATCCTCACACTACTGGCCCTGAAGCCCTCACGTTTGGCAATTCTGGACCCACAATGCAGCACTCTGCCTGCCCTCTAGAAAAAATATCTTGCCTAATGAACTGCCCGGGCACCTCAAATAAGGATCAACCTACACGGCACTCGACTGTACCCAAATTATATAGTCTAACCTGGGCACAAATGCACTGTCTGACACAACCTGAGCCCGAACCTACTGACCAACAACCAGGCAACTGACCGCACACTGAGTGCATCAGACCCACCATGGCCTTAGGCCATCATCTCTTCCCAACAGCGGTTTTCAGCCTGCGACCTAGACCTTATCTCCAACCACTGCCCAGGTTTGAAAATGATGCAGAAATCAGAACTCCTTCACCATGGCAAGAAACCTTGTGATTGGCATCTTCTCCAAAGTTCAGTGTAGATGAAACGAGTGTGGCCCATGAGGACCCGCCCATGCTCGCGAACCACAATGGTCACAAAAACACATTGTGACCCTCAGCCTGAGCCCAGTCCTCAAGTAAGGCCTCTCAGTGGCTGGATGAAGAGACAACATTTGGGCCCTGCCATGCCCGTAGGCCCCAAATTTTAACCATAGTTTGGGTTGTCCCTTCACTCTTCCCCAGGGCTCTGCTTTGGAATTCCTCTTTGGTTGGGACACCTGAGGTAACAAACCTGAAAGGAGACCTCCCATCCCACAGATTGACGAAAAACAATTGGGACCGGTCCAAATCCACAGAGAGGAAGGTTCGTCCATGTCCCATGAGGTCTCCCCACATTCCACGGCCATCGTTGACACAAAATCCAGAGACCAAAGCCTGAGAAAGTGCCTCAGACTCGCTCTTTCTTCATATCCTGAAGAGTTCTTCTCATGGTTTATAGATTGGGCCTGCCATACCGACGTCCCCAAACTTAAGCTGAGTTTGTGTTTTCAGACTTCTGTCCTCAAAGTCCTGGGCCACATACCCTCCAGGCAGGGGCCCCTGGAGCCACACATTAGGACTGTGCCTACACCATGCATGGGAATTCTGCCCATTCCATTGTCCATAATTGTACAAATTAGGAGAACACTCCAAAGTCCCCGAGGCCATCCCAATATGTAGGCCTCTTTGGACAAACAAGGGCTGTCTGACACCAGCTGAGCATCTACCTCCACTCAGACCACAGATGGATGTCCCCAGAGAAGGAGAAGGTACCAGACAGGACCCTAGGCCATAATCGGATCCATTGCTTTGGTTTACAGGCATGTCTCCTCAAAATATTGGATTCCAATACAGGCATAGGGGGTTTCCTGAGGCACCCATCAGAAAAAATCTCGTCAACACGAGGAAACTTGTGCATGGGACCTATATCAAAATCTTAGGAGAATACTTCAGAGTTCCGGTGCCACCGCCCCATTCCAAGGTCCTCATGGACACAAACACATATTAGGCCCCATTCTCAGGAACGTCCATTTCAACTCAGCCACACCGGTTGCTCCCGCAGTGCCATCCGATCTCCACTGTCTTGTTGCTAGGAGACAATTGGAATGCGAGGCGGGCTTCCCTGGCATCCATCCTCGAACGGTGCTCTGGAGTCATTCCATATGGGATGTTTTGGAGCTGCCCAACAGGTCTCAATTTTCCCGCAGAAGGAATCCGTGAAGGGGGCATCCCACAACTCCCAAGGTAGCAAAACCTCCATGGCCTTGAGATTCCTCCGTTCAAGAAGGGTCAGTCATGCATAGAAACTACTACCTGAGCCAACGTCTGATCCTTGCCTTGACTTCAGATGCATGAGATATTGGTTCAGATGTGCAGGGGGTACCTGCCTTACCCTCGGCCTAAGCCCAAGTCTAGCTTGTGTTCTCAGACTTCTATCCTCACACTACTGGCCCAGAAGCCCTCAAGTTTGGCAATTCCGGACCCACATGCAGCACTGTGCCTGCCCTCTAGAAAAAATATCATGCCTAATGAGCTGCGCAGGCACCTCAAATGAGGATCAACCTACACGGTACTCGACTGTACCCAAATTATAGAGTCTAACCTGGGCACTAATGCACTGTCTGACACAACCTGAGCCCGAACCTCCTGCCCAACAACCAGGCAGCTGACCGCACACTGAGCACATCAGACCCACCATGGCCTAAGGTAATCATCTCTTCCCAACTGCGGTTTTCAGGCTTCTGAACCTAGGCCTTTTCTCCAACCACTGCCCAAGGTTGAAAATGATGCAGAAATCAGAACTCCTTCCCCATGCCAAGAGACCTTGTGTTTGGCCTGTTGTCCAAAGTTCTGTGTAGTTGAAACCAGTGTGGCCCATGAGGCCCCGCCCATGCTTCTGAGCCACATTGGTCACAAACACACATTGTGACCCTCAGCCTGAACCCAGTCCTCAAGTAAGGCCTCTCAGTGGCTGGATGAAGAGACAGCATATGGGGCCTGCCATGCCCCTAGGCCCCAAATTTTAACCATAGTTTGGGTTGTCCCTTCACTCTTCCCCAGGGCTCTGCTTTGGAATTCCTCTTTGGTTGCGACACCTGAGTTAACAAACCTGAAAGGAGACCATCCATTCCACAGATTGACGAAAAACATTGGGACTGGGCCAAATCCACAGAGAGGAAGATTCGTCCATGGCCCATGAGGCCTCCCCTCATTCCACGGCCATCGTTGACACAAAATCCAGAGACCAAACTTGAGCAAGCGCCTCAGACTCGCTCTTTCTTCATATCCTGAAGAGTTCTTCTCATGGTTTGTATATTGGGCCTGCCATACCTACGTCCCCAAACCTAAGCTGAGTTTGTGTTTTCAGACTTCTGTCCTCAAAGTCCTGGGCCACACACCCTCCAGGCTGGGTCCCCTGGAACCAAACATTAGGACTGTGCCTACCCCATGCATTGGAATTCTGCCCATTCCATTGTCGAAAATTTTATAAATTAGGAGAGCCCTCCAAAGTCCCCGAGGCCATCCCAATATGTAGGTCTCTGTGGACAAACAAGGGCGGTCTGACACCACCTGAGCATCTACCTCCACTCAGATCATAGATGGATGTCCCAAGAGAAGGAGATGGAACCAGACAGGACCCTAGGCCATAATCGGATCCATTGCTTTGGTTTACAGGCATGTCTCCTCAAAAGCCTGGATTCCAATACGAGCATAGGGCGTTTTCTGAGGCACCCATCAGAAAACTTCTCGTCTCCATGAAGAAACTTGTGCATGGGACCTATGTCAAAATCTTAGGAGAATACTTCAGAGTCCTGGTGCCACCGACCCATTCCAAGGTCCTAATGGACACAAACACACATTAGGCCCCATATTCAGGAAAGTCCATTTCAACTCAGCCACCCCGGTTGCTCCCGCAGAGCCATTGGATCTCAACTGTCTTGTTGCTAGTAGACAATTGGAATGCGAAGCGGGATTCCCTGGCATCCATCCTCGAACGGTGCTCTGGAGTCATTCCATATTGGATGTGTTGGAGCTGCCAACAGGTCTCAATTGTCCCGCAGAAGGAATCCTTGAAAGGGGCATCCCACAACTCCCAACGTGGGAAAACCTCCATGGCCTTGGGATACCTCTCCGTTCTGAAGGGGCAGTCATGCACAGAAACTACAACCTGAGCGAACGTCTGATCCTCGCCGTGACTTCAGATGCATGAGATATTGGTTCAGATGTACAGGGGATAACTGCCTTGCCCTCGGCCTGAAGCCCAAGTCTAGCTTGTGTTCTCAGACTTCTGTACTCACACTACTGGCCCAGAAGCCCTCAAGTTTTCCAATTCCGGGCCCACAATGCAGCACTCTGCCTGCCCTCTAGAAAAAATATCTTGCCTAATGAGCTGCCCAGGCACCTCAAATGAGGATCAACCTTCATGGCACTCGACTGTACCCAAATTATAGAGTCTAACCTGGGCACTAATGCACTGTCTGACACAACCTGAGCCCGAACCTCCTGACCAACAACCAGGCAGCTGACCGCACACTGAGCACATCAGACCCACCATGGCCTTAGGTCATCATCTCTTCCCAACTGCGGTTTTCAGGCTTCCGAACCTAGACCTTAACTCCAACCACTGCCCAGGGTTGAATATGATGCAGAAATCAGAACTCCTTCCCCATGGCAAGAGACCTTGTGATTGGCATATTGTCCAAAGTTCAGTGTAGTTGAAACCAGGGTGGCCCATGAGGCCCCGCCCATGCTTGTGGGCCACATTGTTCACAAACACACATTGTGACCGTCAGCCTGAGCCCAGTCCTCAAGTAAGGCCTCTCAGTGGCTGGATGAAGAGACAGCATATGAGGCCTGCCATGCCCCTAGGCCCCAAATTTTAACCATAGTTTGGGTTGTCCCTTCACTCTTCCCCAGGGCTCTGCTTTGGAATTCCTCTTTGGTTTGGAAACCTGAGGTAACAAAACTGAAAGGAGACCTCCCATCCCACAGATTGACGAAAAACAATTGGGACCGGGCCAAATACACAGAGAGGTATATTCGTCCATGGCCCATGAGGCCTCCCCACATTCCACGGCCATTGTTGACACAAAATCCAGAGACCAAAGCCTGAGCAAGTCCCTCAGACTCGCTCTTTCTTCATAGCCTGAAGAGTTCTTCTCATGGTTTGTAGATTGGGCTTGCCATACCTACGTCCCCAAACCTAAGCTGAGTTTGTGTTATCAGAATTCTGTCCTCAAAGTCTTGGACCACACACCCTCCAGGCTGGGGCCACTGGAGTGACACATTAGGACTGTGCCTACCCCATGCATGGGAATTCTGCACATTCCATTGTCCAAAATTGTACAAATTAGGAGAACCCTCCAAAATGCCCGAGGCCATACCAATATGTACGTCTCAGTGGACAAACAAGGGCGGTCTAACACCAGCTGAGCATCTACCTCCACTCATACCATAGATGGATGTCCCCAGAGAAGGATATGGTACCAGACAGGACCCTAGGCCATGATCGGATCCATTGCTTTGGTTTACAGGCATGTCTCCTCAAAAGCCTGGATTCCAATTGCAGCATAGGGGGTTTCCTGAGGCACCTATCAGAAAAAATCACGTCTCCACGAGGAAACTTGTGCATGGGACTTATGTCAAAATCTTAGGAGAATACTTCAGAGTCGTGGTGCCACCGCTCCATTCCAAGGTCCTCATGGACACAAACACACATTAGGCCCCATGCTTAGGAATGTCCATTTCACTCAGCAACCCCGGTTGCTCCCGCAGAGCCATCTGATCTCAACTGTCTTTTTGCTAGGAGACAATTGGAATGCGAGGCGGGCTTCCCTGGCATTCATCCTCCAACGGTGCTCTGGAGTCATTCCATACGGGATGTTTTGGAGCTGCCCAACAGGTCTCAATTGTCCCGCAGAAGGAATCCTTGAAGTGTGCATCCCACAACTCCCAACGTGGGAAAACCTCCATGGCCTTCAGATTCCTCTCCGTTCATGAAGGGGCAGTCATGCACAGAAACTACAACCTGAGCCAACTTCTGATCCTCGCCATGACTTCAGATGCATGAGATATTGGTTCAGATGTGCAAGGGGTACCTGCCTTTCCCTCGGCCTGAAGTCAAAGTCTAGCTTGTGTTCTCAGATTTCTGTACTCATACTACTGGCCCAGAAGCCCTCAAGTTTTCCAATTCTGGACCCACAATGCAGCACTCTGCCTGCCCTCTAGAAAAAATACCTGCCTAATGAGCTGCTCAGGCACCTCAAATGAGGATCAACCTACACGGCACTCGACTCTACCCAAATTATATGGTCTGATCTGAGCAATAATGCACTTTCTGACACAACCTGTGCCCGAAATTGCTGACCAACAACCAGGCAGCTGACCGCACACTGAGCACATCAGACCAACCATGGCCTTAGGTCATCATCTCTTCCCAACTGCGGTTTTCAGGCTTCCGAACCTAGACCTTAACTCCAACCACTGCCCAGGGTTGAATATGATGCAGAAATCAGAACTCCTTCCCCATGGCAAGAGACCTTGTGATTGGCATATTGTCCAAAGTTCAGTGTAGTTGAAACCAGTGTGGCCCATGAGGCCCCGCCCATGCTCGTGACGACATTGTTCACAAACACACATTGTGACCCCCAGCCTGAGCCCAGTCCTCAAGTAAGTCCTCTCAGTGGCTGGATGAAGAGACAGCATATGAGGCCTGCCATGCCCCTAGGCCCCAAATTTTAACCATAGTTTGGGTTGTCCCTTCACTCTTCCCCAGGGCTCTGCTTGGAATTCCTCTTTGTTGGGACACCTGAGGTAACAAAACTGAAAGGAGACCTCCCATCCCACAGATTGACGAAAAACAATTGGGACCGGGCCAAATACACAGAGAGGTATATTCGTCCATGGCCCATGATGCCTCCCCACATTCCACGGCCATCGTTGACACAAAATCCAGAGACCAAAGCCTGAGCAAGTCCCTCAGACTCGCTCTTTCTTCATATCCTGAAGAGTTCTTCTCATGGTTTGTAGATTGGGCTTGCCATACCTACGTCCCCAAACCTAAGCTGAGTTTGTGTTATCAGACTTCTGTCCTCAAATTCCTGGACCACACACCCTCCAGGCTGGGGCCACTGGAGTGACACATTAGGACTGTGCCTACCCCATGCATGGGAATTCTGCCCATTCCATTGTCCAAAATTGTACATATTAGGAGAGCCCTCCAAATTCCCCGAGGCCATCCCAATATGTAGGCCTCTGTGGACAAACAAGGGCGGTCTGACACCAGCTGAGCATCTTCCTCCACTCATACCATAGATGGATGTCCCCAGAGAAGGAGATGGAACCAGACAGGACCCTAGGCCATAATCGGATCCATTGCTTTGGTTTACAGGCATGTCTCCTCAAAATCCTGGATTCCAATGCCAGCATAGGGGGTTTCCTGAGGCACCCATCAGAAAAAATCTCATCTCCACGAGAAAACTTGTGCATGGGACCTATGTCAAAATATTAGGAGAATACTTCAGAGTCCCGGTGCCACCGCCCATTCCAAGGTCCTCATGGGCACAAACACACATTAGGCCCCATGCTCAGGAAAGTCCATTTCAACTCAGCCAACCCGGTTGTCCCGCAGAGCCATCCAATCTCGACTGTCTTGTTGCTGGAGACAATTGGAATGCGAGGCGGGCTTCCCTGGCATCCATCCTCGAACGGTGCTCTGGAGTCATTCCGTATGGGATTTTTGGAGCTGCCCAACAGGTCTCAATTGTCCCGCAGAAGGAATTCTTGAAGGGGGCATCCCACAACTCCCAACGTGGGAAAACCTCCATGGCCTTGAGATTCCACTCCGTTCATGAAGGGGCAGTCATGCACAGAAACTACAACCTGAGCCAACGTCTGATCCTCGCCGTGACTTCAGATGCATGAGATATTAGTTCAGATGTGCAGGGGGTACCTGCCTTGCCCTCGTTAAGCCAAGTCTAGCTTGTGTTCTCAGACTTCTGTCCTCTCACTACTGGCCCAGAAGCCCTCAAGTTTGGCAATACCCGACCCAGAACGCAGCACTCTGCCTGCCCTCTAGAAAAAATATCTTGCCTAATGAGCTGCCCAGGCTCCTCAAATGAGGATCAACCTACACGGCACTCGACTGTACCCAAATAATATAGTCTAACCTGCGCACAAATGCACTGTCTGACACAACCCGAGCCCGAACCTCCTGACCAAAAACCAGGCAGCTGACCACACACTGAGCACATCAGACCCAACATGGCCTTAGGACATCATCTCTTGCCAACTGCGGTTTTCAGGATTCAGAACCTAGACCTTATCTCCAACCACTACCCAGGGTTGAAAATGATGAAGAAATCAGAACTCCTTCCCCATGGCAAGAGTCCTTGTGATTGGCATATTTTCCAAAGTTCAGTGTAGATGAAACCAGTGTGGCCCATGAGGCCCCGCACAAGCTCACGGGCCATATTGGTCACAAAAACACATTGTGACCCTCAGCCTGAGCCCAGTCCTCAAGTAAGGCCTCTCAGTTGCTGGATGAAGAGATAGCATATGGGGCCTGCCATGCCCCTAGGCCCCAAATTTTAACCATAATTTGGGTTGTCCCTTCACTCTTCCCCAGGGCTCTGCTTTGGAATTCCTCTTTGGTTGGGAAACCTGAGGTAACAAACCTGAAAGGAGACCTCCCATCCCACAGATTGACGAAAAACAATTGGGACCGGGCCAAATCCACAGAGAGGAAGATTCGTCCATGGCCCATGAGGTCTCCCCACATTCCACGGCCATCGTTGACACAAAATCCAGAGACCAAAGCCTGAGCAAGAGCCTCAGACTCGCTCTTTCTTCATATCCTGAAGAGTTCTTCTCATGGTTTGTAGATTGGGCCTGCCATACCTACGTCCCCAAACCTAAGCTGAGTTTGTGTTTTCAGACTTCTGTCCTCAAAGTCTTGGGCCACACATCCTCCAGGCTGGGGACCCTGGAGCCACACATTAGGACTGTGCCTACCCCATTATTGGGAATTCTGCCCATTCCATTGTCCAAAGTTGTACAAATTCGGAGAACCCTCCAAAGTCTCCGAGGCCATACCAATATGTACGTCTCAGTGGACAAACAAGGGCGGTCTGACACCAGCTGAGCATCTACCTCCACTCATACCATAGATGGATGTCCCCAGAGAAGGATATGGTACCAGACAGGACCCTAGGCCATAATCGGATCCATTGCTTTGGTTTACAGGCATGTCTCCTCAAAAGCCTGGATTCCAATACCAGTATAGGGAGTTTCCTGAGGCACCTATCAGAAAAAATCTCGTCTCCACGAGGAAACTTGTGCATGGGACTTATGTCAAAATCTTACGAGAATACTTCAGAATCCCGGTGCCACCGCTCCATTCCAAGGTCCTCATGGACACAAACACACATTAGGCCCCATGCTTAGGTAATTCCATTTCACTCAGCCACCCCGGTTGTTTTCGCAGAGCCATCCGATCTCAACTCTCTTGATGCTAGGAGACAATTGGAATGCGAGGCGGGCTTCCCTGGCATCCATTTGCCAACGGTGCTCTGGAGTCATTCCATATGGGATGTTTTGGAGCTGCCCAACAGGTCTCAATTGTCCCGCAGAAGGAATCCTTGTAGGGGGCATCACACAACTCCCAACGTGGGAAATCCTCCATGGCCTTCAGATTCCTCTCTGTTCATGAAGGGGCTGTCATGCACAGAAACTTCAACCTGAGCCAACGTATTTTCCTCCTCGTGACTTCAGATGCTTGAGATATTGGTTCAGATCAGCAGGGGGTACCTGCCGTGCCCTCGGCCTGAAGCCCTGGTCTAGCTTGTTTCTCAGACTTCTGTCCTCACACTCGTGGCCCTGAGCCCTCACGTTTGGCAATTCCGGACCCACAATGCAGCACTATTCCTGCCCTCTAGAAAAAATATCTTGCCTAATGAGCTGCCCAGGCAGCTCAAATAAGGATAAAACTTCACAGCACTCGACTCTACCCAAATTATATAGACTAACCTGGGCACTAATGCACTGTCTGACACAACCTGAGCCAGAAACACCTGAATAACACCCAGGAAGCTGACCGTACACTGAGCATATCAGACCCGCCATGGCCTTAGGTCGTCATCACTTCCCAACTGTGGTTTTTCAGGTTCAGAACCTAACCTTAACTCCAACCACTGCCCAGGGTTGAAAATTATACAGAAATCAGAACACCTTCCCCATGTCATGAGACCTTGTGATTGGCATGTTTTCCAAAGTCCAGTGTAGTTGAAACCAGTGTGGCACATGAGGCCCCGCCCATGCTCTCGGGCCACATTGGTCACAATCACATATTGTGACCCTCAGCCTGAGCACAGTCCTCAAGTAAGGCCTCTAAGTGGCTGGATGAAGAGACAGCATATTGGGCCTGCCATGCCCCTAGGCCCCAATTTTTAACCATAGTTTGGGTTGTTCCTTCATGCTTCCCCAGGGCTCTGCTTTGGAATTCCTCTTTTGTTCAGACACCTGAGGTAATAAACCTGAAAGGAGACCTCACATCCAACAGCTTGACGAAAAACAATTGGGAACGGTTCAAATCCACAGAGAGGAAGATTCATTCATGGCCCATGAGGCCCCCCCACATTCCACGGCCATCGTTGATACAACGTCCAGATCAAAAGCCTGAGCAAGTGCCTCAGACTCGCTCTTTCTTCATATCCTGAAGAGTTCTTCTATGGTTTTTAGATTGGGCCTTCCATACCTACGTCCCCAAACCTAATCTGAGATTGTGTTTTCAGACTTCTGTCCTCAAAGTCCTGGCCACACTCCCTCCAGGCTGGGGCCCATGGAGCCACACATTAGGACTGTGCCTACCCAATCCATGGCAATTCCACGCATTCCATTGTCCAAAATCATACAAATTAGGAGAACTCTCCAAAGTCCCGAGGCCATCCCAATAGTGTAGGTCTCCGGGGACAAGCAAGGGCGGTCTGACACCAGGTGAGCATCTACCTCCACTCATTCCATAGATGGATATCCCCAGATAAGAAGATTGAACCAGAAAGGACTCTAGGACATAATCGGATCCATTGCTTTGGTTTACAGGCATGTCTCCTCAAAAGCCTGGATTCCAATACCAGCATAAGGGGTTTACTGAGGCACCCATCAGAACAAATTTCGTCTCCACAATGAAACTTGTGCATGGGAGCTATGTCAAAAGCTTAGGAGAATACTTCAGGGTCCCGGTGCCACCACCCCATTCCAAGGCCCTCATGGACACAAACACACATTAGACCCCACCGTCAGGAAAGTCAATTTCAACTCAGCCACACCCCAGTTGCTCCCGCAGAGCCATCCGATCTCAACTGTCTTGTTGCTAGGAGACAATTGTAATGCGAGGCGGGCTTCCCTGGCATCCATCCTCCAACGGTGCTCTGGAGTCATTCCATATGGGATGTCCTGGAGCTGCCCAACAGGTCTCAGTTGTCCCGCAGAAGGAATTTTTGAAGGGGGCATCCCACAACTCCCAACGTGGGAAAACCTCCATGGCCTTGAGATTCCGCTCCGTTTATGAAGGGGCAGTCATGCACACAAACTCCAACCTGAGCCAGGGTCTGATCCTCGCCATGACTTCGGATGCTTGAGATATTGGTTCAGATCTGCAGGGGGTACCTGCCGTGCCCTCGGCCTGAAGCCCAAGTCTAGCTTGTCTTCTCAAACTCGGTCCTCACACTCCTGGCCCAGAAGCCCTCAAGTTTGGCAATTCCGGACCCACAATGCAGCAATCTGCCTGCCCTCTAGAAAAAATATCATGCCTAATGAGCAGCCCAGGCACCTCAAATGAGGATAAACCTACACGGCACTCGACTATACCCAAATTATATAATCTAACCTGGGCACTAATGCACTGTCTGACAACCTGAGCTGGAACCACCTGACCAACACCCAGGCAGCTGACTGCACACTGAGCATATCAGACCCGCCATGGCCTTAGGTCGTCATCTCTTCCCAACTGCGGTTTTTCAGGTTCAGAACCTAGGCCTTATCTCCAACTACTGCCCAGGGTTGAAAATGATGCAGAAATCAGAACACCTTCCCCATGGCAAGAGACCGTATGATTGACATGTTGTCCAAAGTCCAGTGTAGTTGAAACCAGTGTGGCCCATGAGGCACCGCCCATGCTCTCGGGCCACATTGGTCACAAACACACATTGTGACCCTCAGCCTGAGCACAGTCCTCAAGTAAGGCCTCTAAGTGGCTGGATGAAGAGACAGCATATTGGGCCTGCCATGCCCCTAGGCCCCAATTTTTAACCATAGTTTGGGTTGTTCCTTCATGCTTCCCCAGGGCTCTGCTTTGGAATTCCTCTTTTGTTCAGACACCTGAGGTAATAAACCTGAAAGGAGACCTCACATCCCACAGATTGACGAAAAACAATTGGGAACGGTTCAAATCCACAGAGAGGAAGATTCATCCATGACCCATGAGGCGCCCCCACATTCCACGGCCATCGTTGATACAAAATCCAGATCAAAAGCCTGAGCAAGTGCCTCAGACTCGCTCGTTCTTCATATCCTGAAGAGTTCTTCTCATGGTTTTTAGATTGGGCCTGCCATACCTACATCCCCAAACCTAAGCTGAGTTTGTGTTTTCAGACTTCTGTCCTCAAAGTCCTGGGCCACACTCCCTCCAGGCTGGGGCCCATGGAGCCACACATTAGGACTGTGCCTACCCAATCCATGGCAATTCCACCCATGCCATTGTCCAAAATCGTACAAATTAGAAGCTCTCCAAAGTCCCCGAGGCTATCCCAATAGTGTAGGTCTCAGGGAACAAACAAGGGCGATCTGACACCAGGTGAGCATCTACCTCCACTCATTCCATAGATGTATATCCCCAGATAAGAAGATTGAACCAGACAGGACTCTAGGACATAATCGGATCCATTGCATTGGTTTACAGGCATGTCTCCTCAAAAGCCTGGATTCCAATACCAGCATAAAGGGTTTACTGAGGCACCCATCAGAACAAATTTCGTCTCCACAAGGAAACTTGTGCATGGGAGCTATGTCAAAAGCTTAGGAGAATACTTCAGGGTCCCGGTGCCACCACCCCATTCCAAGGCCCTCATGGACACAAACACACATTAGACCCCACCGTCAGGAAAGTCAATTTCAACTCAGCCACATCCCAGTTGCTCCCGCAGAGCCATCCGATCTCAACTGTCTTGATGCTAGGAGACAATTGTAATGCGAGGCGGGCTTCCCTGGCATCCATCCTCCAACGGTGCTCTGGAGTCATTCCATATGGGATGTCCTGGAGCTGCCCAACAGGTCTCAGTTGTCCCGCAGAAGGAATTTTTGAAGGGGGAATCCCACAACTCCCAACGTGGGAAAACCTCCATGGCCTTGAGATTCCGCTCCGTTTATGAAGGGGCAGTCATGCACACAAACTCCAACCTGAGCCAGGGTCTGATCCTCGCCATGACTTCGGATGCTTGAGATATTGGTTCAGATCTGCAGGTGGTACCTTCCGTTCCCTCGGCCTGAGGCCCAAGTCTAGCTTGTGTTCTCAGACTTCTGTCCTCACACCCTGGGCCCAGAAGCCCTCAAGTTTGGCAATTCCGGACCCACAATGCAGCAATCTGCCTGCCCTCTAGAAAAAATATCATGCCTAATGAGCAGCCCAGGCACCTCAAATGAGGATAAACCTACACGGCACTCGACTATACCCAAATTATATAGTCTAACCTGGGCACTAATGCACTCTCTGACAACCTGTGCCGGAACCACCTGACCAAACCCAGGCAGCTGACTGCACACTGAGCATATCAGACCCGCCATGGCCTTAGGTCGTCATCTCTTCCCAACTGCGGTTTTTCAGGTTCAGAACCTAGGCCTTATCTCCAACCACTGCCCAGGGTTGAAAATGATGCAGAAATCAGAACACCTTCCCCATGGCAAGAGACCGTATGATTGACATGTTTTCCAAAGTCCAGTGTAGTTGAAACCAGTGTGGCCCATGAGGCCCCGCCCATGCTCTCGGGACACATTGGTCACAAACACACATTGTGACCCTCAGCCTGAGCACAGTCCTCAAGTAAGGCCTCTAAGTGGCTGGATGAAGAGACAGCATATTGGGCCTGCCCTGCCCCTAGGCCCCAATATTTAACCATAGTTTGGGTTGTTCCTTCATGCTTCCCCAGGGCTCTGCTTTGGAATTCCTCTTTTGTTCAGACACCTGAATAAACCTGAAAGACCTCACATCCCACAGATTGACGAAAAACAATTGGGACCGGTCCAAATCCACAGAGAGGAAGATTCGTCCATGACCCATGAGGCCTCCCCATATTCCAAGCCATCGTTGATACAAAATCCAGTGACAAAAGCCTAAGCAAGTGCCTCAGACTCGCTCTTTCTTCATATCCTGAAGAGTTCTTCTCATGGTTTGTAGCTTGGCCCTGCCATACCAACGTCCCCAAACCTAAGCTGAGTTTGTGTTTTCAGACTTCTGTCCTCAAAGTCCTGGGCCACACACCCTCCAGGCGGGGCCCCCTGGAGCCACACATTAGGACTGTGCCTACCCAATCCATGGGAATTCTGCCCAATCGATTGTCCCAAATCGTACAAATTAGGAGAACTCTCAAAAGTCCCCGAGGCCATCCCCATAGTGTAGGTCTCCAGGGTCAAACAATGGTGGTCTGACACCAGGTGAGCATCTACCTCCACACATTCCATAGATGGATATCCCCAGAGAAGAAGATTGAACCAGACAGGACCCTAGGCCATAATAGGATCCATTACTTTGGTTTACAAGCATGTCTCCTCAAAAGCCTGGATTCCAATACCAGCTTAGGGGGTTTCCTGAGGCACCCATCAGAACAAATTTCGTCTCCACAAGGAAACTTGTGAATGGGATCTATGTCAAAAGCTTAGGAGAATACTTCAGGGTCCCGGTGCCACCGACCCATTCCAAGGCCCTCATGGACACAAACACACATTAGGCCCCATCCTCAGGAAAGTCCATTTCAACGCAGCCACTCCGTTTGCTCCCGCAGAGCCATTCGATCTCAACTCAATTGTGGCTAGGAGACAATTGGAATGCGAGGCGGGCTTCCCTGGCTTCCATCCTCCAACGGTGCTCTGGAGTCATTCCATATGGGATGCCCTGGAGCTGCCCAACAGGTCTCAATTGTCCCGCAGAAGGAATCATTGAAGGGGGCATCCCACAACTCCCAACGTGGGAAAACCTCCATGGCCTTGAAATTCCGCTCCGTTCATGAAGGGGCAGTCATGCACCGAAACTCCAATATGAGCCAACGTCTGATATCGCCGTGACATCAGATGCTTGAGATATTGGTTCAGATCTGCAGGGGGTACCTGCCGTGCCCTCGGCCTGAATAGCTCTGGTCTAGCTTGTGTTCTCAGACTTCTGTCCTCACACTCCTGGCCCAGAATCCCTCAAGTTTGGCAATTCCGGACCCACAATGCAGCACTCTGTCTGCCCTCTAGAAAAAATATCTTGCCTAATGAGCTGCCCAGGCACCTCAAATGAGGATAAACCTACACGGCACTCGACTATACCCAAATTATATACTCTAACGTGGGCACTAATGCACTGCCTGACACAACCTGAGTCAGAACCTCTGGAACAAAACACATGCAACTGACCGCACACTGAGCATATCAGACCCTCCATGGCCTTAGGTCGTCATCTCTTCCCAACTGCGGTTTTCAGGCTTCAGAACCGAGACCTTATCTCCAACCACTGCCCAAGGTTGAAAATGATGCAGAAATCAGAGCACCTTCCCCATGGCAAGAGACCTTGTGATTGGTATGTTGTCCAAAGTCCAGTGCAGTTAAAACCAGTGTGGCCCATGAGGCCCCGCCCATGCTCGTGGGCCACATTTGTCAAAAACACACATTGTGACCCTCAGCCTGAGCCCAGGCCTCAAGTAAGGCCTCTAAGTGGCTGGATGAAGAGACAGCATATTGGGCCTGCCATGCCCCTAACCCCAATTTTTAACAAAAGTTTCAGTTGTTCCTTTTGCCTCCCCAGAGCTCTGCTTTGGAATTCCTCTTTTGTTCAGACACCTGAGGTAATAAACCTGAAAGGAGACCTCACATCCCACAGATTGACGAAAAACAATTGGGACCATTTCAAATCCACAGAGAGGAAAATTCATCCATGGCCCAGGAGGCCCCCCCACATTCCGCGGCCATCGTTGATACAAAATCCAGAGACAAAAGCCTGAGCAAATGCCTCAGACTCGCTCTTTCTTCATATCCTGAAGAGTTCTTCTCATGGTTTGTAGATTGGGCCTGCCACACTTAAGTCCCCAAACCTCCGCTGAGTTTGTGTTTTCAGACTTCTGTCCTCAAAGTCCTGGGCCAAACACCCTCCAAGGTGGGGCCACTGGAGCCACACATTAGCACCGTGCCTACCCAATGCATGGGAATTCTGCCCATTCCATTATCCAAAATCGTACAAATTAGGAGAACTCTACAAAGTCCCCGAGGCCATCCCAATTGTGTAGGTCTCCGGGGACAAACAAGGGCAGTCTGACACCAGGTGAGCATCTACCTCCACTCATTCCATAGATTGATATCCCCAGATAAGACGATTGAACCAGACAGGACTCTAGGCCATAATCGATTCCATTGCTTTGGTTTACAGGCATGTCTCCTCAAAAGCCTGGATTCCAATACCAGCATAAGGGGTTTCCTGAGGCACCCATCAGAACAAATCTCGTCTCCACAAGGAAACTTGTGCATGGGAGCTATGTCAAAAGCTTAGGAGAATACTCAGTGTCCCGTTACCACCGCCCCATTCCTAGGCCCTCATGGACACAAACACACATTAGGACCCATCCTCAGGAAAGTCCATTTCAACTCAGCCACCCCGGTTGCTCCTGCAGAGCCATCCGATCTCAACTGTATTGTTGCTAGGAGACAATTGGAATGCGAGGCGGGCTTCCCTGGCATCCATCCTCCAACGGTGCTCTGGAGTCATTCCATATGGGATGTCCTGGAGCTGCCCAACAGAACTCATTTGTCCCGCAGAAGGAATCCTTGAAGGGGGCATCCACAACTCCCACGTGGGAAAAGCTCCATGGCCTTGAGATTCTGCTCCGTTCATGAAGGGTCAACATGCACCGAAACTCCAATATGGGCCAACGTCTGATCCTCGCGGTGACTTCAGATGCTTGAGATATTGGTTCAGATCTGCAGTGGGTACCTGCCGTGCCCTCGGCCTGAAGCCCAAGTCTAGCTTGTGTTTTCAGACTTCTGTCCTCACACTCGTGTCCCAGAAGCTTTCAATTTTGGCAATTCCAGACCCATAATGCAGCACTCTGCCTGCCCTCTAGAAAAAATATCTTGCCTAATGAGCTGCCCAGGCTCCTCAAATGAGGATAAACCTACACGGCACTCGACTGTACCCAAATTTTTATAGTCTAACCTGGGCACTAATGCACTGTCTGACACAACGTGAGCCAGAACCTCCTGACCAATTTCAGGCAGCTGACCGCACACTGAGCATATCAGACCCGCCATGGCCTTAGGTCGTCATCTCTTCCCAACTGCGTTTTTTCAGGCTTCAAAATCTAGACCTTATCCCCAACCACTGCCCATGGTTGACAATGATGCAGAAATCAGAACAACTTCCCCATGACAAGAGATCTTGTGATTGGCATGTTTTCCAAAGTCCAGTGTAGTTGAAACCAGTGTGGCCCATGAGGCCCCGTCCATGCTCGTGTGCCATATTGGTCACAAACACACATTGTGACCCTCAGCCTGAGCCCAGTCCTCAAGTAAGGCCTCTCAGTGGCTGGATGAAGAGACAGCATATTGGGCCTGCCATTCCCCTAGGCCCCAATTTTTAACCATAGTTTGGGTGGTCCCTTCACTCTTTCCTAGGGCTCTGCTTTCGAATTCCTCTTTGATTGGGACACCTGAGGTAACAAACCTGAGAGGAGACATCCCATCCCACATATTGACGGAAAGAAATTGGGACCGGGCCAAATCCACAGAGAGGAAGATTCGTCCATGGCCCAGGAGGCCTCCCCACATTCCACACCCATTGTTGATACAAAATCCAGAGACAAAAGCCTGAGCAAGTGCCTCAGACTCGCTCTTTCTTCATATCCTGAAGAGTTCTTCTCATGGTTTGTAAATTGGGCCTGCCATACCTACGTCCCAAAACCTAAGCTGAGTTTGTGTTTTCAGACTTCTGTCCTAAAAGTCCTGGGCCACACACCCTCCAGGCTGGGGCCACTGGAGCCACTCATTAGGACTGACCTACCCAATCCATGGGAATTCTGCCCATTTCATTTTCCAAAATCGTACAAATTATGAGAATTCTCAAAGTCCCCGAGGCCATCCCAGTAGTGTAGGTCTCCAAGGACAAAAAAGGGATGTCTGACACCAGGTGAGCATCCTCCTCCACTCATTCCATAGATGTATATCCCCAGATAAGAAGATTGAACCAGACAGGACTCTAGGCCATAATCGGATCCATTGCTTAGGTTTACAGGCATGTCTCCTCAAAAGCCTGGATTCCAATACCAGCATAAGAGGTTTACTGAGACACCCGTCAGACAAATCTCGTCTCCACAGGGAAACTTGTGCATGGGAACTATGTCAAAAGCTTAGGAGAATACTTCAGCGTCCCGGTACCACCGCCCCTTTCCAAGGCCCTCATGGAAACAAAACACATTAGGCCCCATCCTCAGAAAAGTCCATTTCAAAGCAGCCACCCAGGTTGCTCCTGCAGAGCCATCCGATCTCACTGTATTGTTGCTAGGAGACAATTGGAATGCGAGGCGGGCTTCCCTGGCATCCATCCTCGAACGGTGCTCTGGAGTCATTCCATATGGGATGTCCTGGATCTTCTCAACAAGTCACAAATGTCCCGCAGAAGGAATCCTTGAAGAGGGCATCCCACAACTCCCAACGTGGGAATACCTCTATGGCCTTGAGATTCCGCTGCGTTCATGAAGGGTCAGTCATACACAGAAACTCCAACCTGAGCCAACCTCTGAT